>NW_026920644.1:0-17398 GCF_032062105.1 Saccostrea cuccullata
CTGTCAAGGCCATTGTATTGACCAAGTGTTATTTTTTCCAGCATAAGATTTTGCACAAATTCTGCTTCATATGAATACAAAAATAAGTCTGCTGATAACGGAGCGCAATTGGTACCCACAAGAATTCCACGAGATTGTTGGAAGACCTCGTCTTCAAACAGCTCATCGATATTGTCAATCAGAAACTCAAGTATCTTTTTGATTTCAACTTCAGGGTACTTAGGCAGAATGTTTTAACAAAATAATTTTGCAAATGACCAATGATCAGGTAAGAAAATTTCCAAGTTCCATTTTTTATTGAAAAAGCAGCTGTCAATGATCCAAAAAGCCTGGACTTTAATTTATCATAGTGAATGGTTGAGTGGTTAGATCCTCTGCCCTTGAATTGCAGGGTTAGGAGCTGATTCATATGTTGTGGGTTTGAATTCACTGTGAGAGGTAGAGACCAGTAGTTCTTTGGATGTAACCATATAAAACGAGGTCCTGTGTCGCAATAGGTCCTGGCATGATAAAGATCCCTCCCTGTGCAATGGCCCTGAGTGCTGAGTATACCAATAAATTTGCAGCTCTCCACCTGCAAGTGGTGGTGTCTCCATATGAGTGAAAAATTCTCCAGAGGGACGTTAAAGAATAAATATCACTATTCTTTCATCCCTCCTTCTCACAGGTAGACTAAAACAGGACTTTGACACGACCTCTTTTAAAAGGAAAAAAAGACATATGAAGCAGAACTGATTTTTATTTTATTTTCATTTTTCCTGACATATAAAAGCTATATAACAATTAAAACATAATTAAAATTTTGTATAAACAAAATCAAAACTATTTACATAATTATTAACAAATATATTAAACTTTTGCCTGACCTTTTAACAATAAACCATTGTTCGTTATCATAGCTCTCTACATCTATTGCCAAACTTAATGCCTGTAAAGCATGACTAAAATCACAACCAACTTTTTCTTGTCATAATTTCATTAAATAATGAAAATTTCAAACATTAAATCTCAAACTAATTGAAATTTCATTGTATGTTTTACAATGTAAATTGACTGCACCAAATTCTACACACCAAACATCCTTACTGAAATATATTAAATGATAATAATGGTAAACAAGAAAATTTTCTGACATGGGATTTCCTCCCTATTACATGTATGATAATACTTAGATTAAGCTTCTAGCTGCACAAACCAAATAATCACATTTAAACAATATACACATAACCACCAGGTAGCATTTACATTCACACACCTTAAGATACAATATACAATTATGTTTATCCTAATTAAAAGGGGGAGGGTTCCCATCTCTAATGAATATTATGAGAAATAAAACAATTTCTCTACAAAATATATGGATTAATAATATGGGACCAAAATTTGATTTGAAACATTGATGTAGACAGACATTTTATAAATGAATTGTTGATTGATCTCATGGCTGAGTTATCTTCCTTAACAACATGACAGCAACAACAACAAAAAAACACACAAATGTATTGAGCATATGAAAGTGGATAAATTTCTTCCCCATAAAATTGATAAGCATTATAAGACAGTTCATTAAAGACAGCACAGGAAATATTGCTATACTATTTGATTTTTTACAATGGCTTTTAAATCTGAAACAATTATTTATATTCAGCAGTTTCTTCATCTTATTCTCTATCAAGTACACTGGCAAATTAAGTACATGCATTTTATAACAATGAAGACAAAAATGAATTAAAAATATTATTTCAACTAAATACACCTGTTACAGCCAGGTTTAAGGATAAAATTGTATATGTGTATTTGTCAGCAATATATTATTGAAAACAATTAATTATAATGGTTGTAATATCCATGAAACTACAGGCCTGCATTGAGGTAATAAGATCATACTCCATTGTTTTGTTATTTCCAGTGGTACATGTAAGGTAGACTAGGTTTCATTTTAATCATAAATGGTCCTTTAGCTTCCACTAATTGACGAATCAAAGAAATCAGTCTTTATGCATCTTCACAGACAGTATGCCCCAAATTATCAAAGCCTGATGTTATAGAGCCAACCTTAGTGGTGTGTTGTTGAACAACTCATGCCCTTGTATACCGTACGGTAGTCATCATAAAGTGGTCATTAGGAATTCCCTGAGCTGATACTTGAAGAGCACCTGCATATCGTGTACTCTAGTCAACATTAGATGACGAGCTTTTTCATGGATCACACTTTCCTATATTTCAGTTTCCGTAATGGCGATTGATGAGGTTTTCCATAAGATCCTTCACTGATTTATTCTCTCATTATCATAATATGATATTCTGAAGTCTGTACATTTCATCCTGTCTATTAAATCGTAATCAGAATATGATATTCTGAAGTCCAGGCCTTTCATCCTGTCCATTAAATTGTAATCATAATATGATATTCTGAAGTCCGGGCCTTTCATCCTGTCCATTAAATCGTAATCATAATATGATATTCTGAAGTCCGGGCCTTTCATCCTGTCCATTAAATCGTAATCATAATATGATATTCTGAAGTCCGGGCCTTTCATCCTGTCCATTAAATCGTAATCATAATATGATATTCTGAAGTCCGCTGTCCATTAAATCGTAATCATAATATGATATTCTGAATCACTTGTGGACCTTTCATCCTGTATTTACACACCATTAAATCGTAATCTAATATGATATTCTGAAGTCCGAGCCTTTCATCCTGTCCATTAAATCGTAATCATAATATGATATTCTGAAGTCCGGGCCTTTCGGAACTATTAAATCGTAATCAGAATAATATTCTTAAAGTTCTGCCTTTATCCTCTCATTAAATTTAATCATAATATGATATTCTGAAGTCCGGGCCTTTCATCCTGTCCATTAAATCGTAATCACAATATGATATTCTGAAGTCCGCGCCTTTCATCCTGTCTTTTAGTTAGTAATCATAAGGATATTCTGAAGTCCGCGCCTTTCATCCTGTCCTGTAAATCGTAATCATAATATGATAAAGTCCGGGCCTTTCATGTCCTTTAGATGGTAATCATAAATTATGGAGATCCGTTAACTTATGACGTAGATGGTAATCATAATATGATATTCTGATGAGTCCGCTACCATTTTCACAGATGACGTTCATCCTGTCCTTTAAACTCATTTAATCATAATATGATATTCTTAGTCTGCTGGCTCGTTGACAGATGACGTTCATCCTGTCCTTTAGGCAATCATAATATGATATTCTTGGAGTCCACTCCGTTGACAGATGACGTTCATCCTGTCCTTAAGATTCTCCTCGTATCTCTGTACGTCCTCGGGTGATATTCTTTTAGCGCTCTCCAATATCGACTTGTGGACCTCTGCTCTCTCTTTCTTTGTTATGTACACACCTTTCTCAAACCGCTGCCACGCCTTCTTACGAGTGTACTTCTTCAATTTTATTAGAGCATATACTATGGCCTGCATAATAAATAAAAAGCATGCTTGAATAAAATTTAGATATACATGTAGGGTGAGTTCACCATGCATCGGACACATACCTTGCTTCGGACAACTTTAGGCAATAAACTCTCTTTCAACTTAAGAGTTCTGTGTATTTATTTGTTTCTGTCTTAAAGATGAAGATTTGATTTTTTCAGTGATACCGATTGTTTTATCATGTTGTGATAAAAATACCCCAAGAATGGCCTTGAAGTTACGTCATATTTTGTGTCATCAAAGGGGAATAACCCGGAATTTATGATTTTGCAATTTTTAGAGTTATTGTTTCTTTTAAATTCGATTTTCACGGAACGAGTCGGACTTAGGTGAATTTTGTCAGGGATTGGTAATTTTACATAAATTATAAAGAAAGTTCACTTCAATGTTTAATTCTTATTAGAGCTGGTTTTTACTAGTCTACTCATTTCATCATACATCGGACACAAATTAACCATGCATCGGACACTTTCTGATGCAAAGTTAATCACTACCATTTTCATACAGAACCCAACTGACAGTTGTTTTTTGCGGAAATAGAAAATAAAAACTCTAAATTTACAGTCAAATTACAAGTTATCGATATATTACGTCTAGAATCTGGCTCAATTTATTTCTACAATCCAGAGTATTTAAACAAATGAGAAAAAGGCGTGAATTACCGCATTACGGTATCGGTAGCGATATCGCTAGAACTTGTTGAAGTACAAGGGTGTCCGATGCATGGTGAATTCACCCTACTTGTAAAATAAATAAATCAAGCTTTGGTTGTATATCTATTATTTTAGTGGTAATTTTATTTTTGACTTGTGAGTTTGATAACACTCTTTACCCCACCTCTGTTGATTTTTCCTTGAAATAATGGCTTGTGATTGGTTAAAGCATGTCAAGTGAAGGAAGTGGATTTCTTATACCCGGTCAGTTGAAATTCTATACCTGGTCAGTTGTAAGTCAATACCCGGTTGATGTATTACGTAACAAACATAATGTGACATCATAACAGGCACAGTATATGAGTGGTATAAGCATTTAGCAGAGAAAATCATTTATAAACCACAGATAATGTGTAAATGTTTCATCAGTGGGGTAAATTCGTTACATAGTCTTTTAGTGACAGGGTATGGGATGATAACTGCGCCTCGCCAGGTATGAAATTTACTAACCAGGTATCATCCCATACCCTGTCACTAAAAGACTATGTAACTAATAGTACACTAACTCCTGTATGAATCACCCCCTTCCCTATTTAAAGTTCCAATAAGTTAGATGTTTGAGCATAAAATCCCAAGATGAATAGTTAATACTACATGTAAATCTGATGTAACACAAAGAAAAAAATATCTTGGAGAAAAATATACTTGTTGATTTTTTTTACATTATTAATAGTTAACTTAATGAAAATTTAGGATGATTTATAACTTTTACTGTATACATTTGTAACTTTATGTATTTCAAGTTATGCAACTGTATTTCCAGCACAAATTCTTCAGTACACATGTACAATGTACATCAGAGCTTAATTTCCTTACTGACAATACAAAACTCACCTCTGGTATCCACACATCCAGGACGTAGTTCCAGTCAGGGAACTCATCACTAGCAACCTTTGTCTCCTGTGTGTACCACGCCAACATGGTGTTCAAAATGTCTTCATGCTAAAAAGATATATCAGAATAAAACATTAAAAAATAAGTGTAAGCACATGTATATCATATTTTGCTAAACATTAAATCATTGAGAAAAACATGTTTTCTAAAATCATGAAATGAGTGAAGAAAAGCTGTTATTGCTTCACAATATCTAAAATTCTATACACTATATGGCTTCACCATTTGAAAGAATCTCAAATTGATAAAGTTTTCATGGCTAAGCTAAACCAAAAAATTATATGTAGGTTATCAAAACAGTACGAATTTGACTGCAGACAAAAAGGGAAAAAGGAAGCTGACCACAAATTTACATAGGAACAGAAATAGATTAGGTGCCAGAACATAAAACTTTGATACCACACAGAGCAATGGTCCTACAGAATCATTGATACCACACAGAGCAGTGGTCCTACAGAATCATTGATACCACACAGAACAGTGGTCCTACAGAATCATTGAACCCACCTGCTCCTCGTCAGCGATTGGTCCAAACCCTGGATTCTTAAGGCCGTCCCTCGCCTTAGATAGACCGTATCTGTATGTGGTATGTTTCTCACTCTTCTTCTTCTCCCTGAGGATATCTAGCAGATATTGCTACAAAAAATTACATCAAAGTAGTACTCTCTAAGGATATCTCACAGATATTGCTACAAAAGATTTACATCTTACTAAAGGTAATACTCTATAAGGAAATCTAGCAGATATTGCTACAAAAGATTTATATCATACTAACAGTTATACTCTTTAAGGATATCTTGCAGATATTGCTACAAAAATAATACCAAAGTAGTACTCTACAGATATCAATTGATATTGCTACGAAAAATTTACATCAATAACTCTCTAATGATGTTTAACTACTGTAGAAGCACAAATTTTCGTGGGCATGAAATTTTGTTGTTTGTCATCAAAAATAGTTTCGTGAACATTTAATTTCGTTGCTTTGAATTTAATCCCACGGGGCTCATGATTTGAACAAAATTTTTACTGACTATATATTAATAGGGTATTCAATATACAGTCAAAGAAGATTTTTAAAGATTTCCTATATATTAAATTTCGTTGAATATTGTTAACAACAAAATAAACGAAATTTAATCCCCCACGATTATTTCTGCATGTACAGTATAACTTTCTTAGGATATCTAGCAGATATTGCTACAAAATACCAACAGATATTTATACAACTTCTCATAATACTATATGAACTCTTTAATGAAAACCTGGTGTTCCTGCAAGATGTACACCTTACTTTCATACTTTCATACTATTGAGATTTACAACACATTAACACCTATAAATTAAGATATCTAGCAGACTACAACACTTAGAATATAATTTCTTGACTGATGAACATTGTGGGTTTGATTCACTACAAGCTTTACTGAGTTCTACATCACTAACATTGATGCATGTAATCAATTTAACCTTTGAAACAATCTCCATACCTTTACTTCACTGGATTTTAAAAACTTCACAAGGCTCTCATTTCTCTCTTTAATTTTCTCATATCTGAAAATATACCATATAAGTTATGCTTCTAAGAATCACTACGATTATTGAATATATGTATGTAGGAGAAATTGGTGCAAGAGGAAAAAAACTTTGAGGAAAATTTTAGTGATTTTCTGTACATCTACTTGAAGAAGATTTTTAGTGATTTAGTCCTGTACATGTACTGAAGAAGTACAGTGATGTAGTGTGTACATGTACAGAAGAAGACACCTTTTAGTGATTTAATGTATACATGTACTGAAAAAGACACCTTTTAGTGATTTAGTGTGTACATGTACTGAAGAAGACACCTTTTAGTGATTTAGTGTGTACATGTACTGAAGAAGACACCTTTTAGTGATTTAGTGTGTACATGTACTGAAGAAGACACCTTTTAGTGATTTAATGTGTACATGTACAGAAGAAGACACATTTTATTGATTTAGTGTGTACATGTACAGAAGAAGACACTTTTTAGTGATTTAATGTGTACATGTTCTGAAGAAGACACCTTTTAGTGATTTCTGGATCCGGTTCCTCTGAGCCTACAAAGACAAGACTGTCCCCACTGTCTACACTGGACATCGGTGAGGCTGGGGGAGACATGGTGTGGGGGACAGGTGAGGGGGGGGGGGAATTCTCACACACCTCCTCCTCCTCTGAAAAAGCAAAATATTCATCACAGTTTCATGAGATAAATTTTCTTCTGAAAAATAAACTTAAATGTAACATTCAAGATGATGGCTGAATTTTGTCTATACATAGCATATTAGCATGTGCTTTCTAGGATAAATAGAATCATTCATTAATTTAAGTGTGGAATAGTGAACGTCTTAAGGAAGAAGATTCACCATCTAGTATGATACCTAGCCAGGTCAAAGGTATCAGAGTTATCTACCTTAAAGACCAAAGTCTAGCTGAGTCAGACGTGTTAATTAGCAACATTGTAGACCAAAGCTAAGGTATCAGAGTTATCTACCTTGTAGACTCTCCATGAATTCCGTGTCCTCTTTCCTCAGAGTACCCAGGACCTTCTTGGTCATGTAGTTGTGACCATATCTACAGCCTTAGTAAACCTCTCCCGACCCTCACCCTCTAAACTGTTTCCCTTTTCCTGTTTAAAACAAAAAATTATACAAAATGTTTTTGACACTTTCTGGTAATCAAGTATATATCACTTAAAGAACACAGTGCAAATTTTAAAGAAGTTAAATCTCCAAAGATGGACAGTTATGAAAGCATTATTCAGCAATTATGTAAATGTATTTTTCAACAACATAGAGAAGATACAGTTCTAGAGAAAAGAATAATGTACAAACCATGAAGAGATCTGAATCCTGGGTGTTATAAGGAATTACTGTTCTAGGATTGTAATTCAGGGTCAATCTAAACAACAACATTATTCATAAAATTATACCTGAAAATTATCAGAAAATTCTGAATATACTCTTTCATGATGAAAGTTCTCGGAAAGAACTTACAGATTTTAACATTTTAGATTAATGCAAAAAATTCATTAATTGTCAGAATTCTACCTGTTTTACCCGTATATTTAAGCATATTATTCCGAATCATGCAAAATATGAAAAAATCAAGAAACAAATTATCAGTGAATTGCCTCCCTTAGTGAGAACTCTTCAGTCATGAAGTTACCTTTTAGGGATAGAGCTGTGAGGCTCAATGAGGGTGAGGGACACCTTAACGATTCTCTTCTTCTTCTTCTCCAGTCTTCTGACCTGTTAACAAAGGTCAAATGAATTAACTGTGTGTCATAGCTGGAGTTGAAAATCAAAAGAAATACATGTACTACAATTTGAAGACATGTACATTGTACATAGTGTTGATTATTAACAGTGTACTTACAACAGCTGGCCAGACAGGACATCCCTTCCACTTGACCCATACAATGTCTCTCTCTCTAATTGTCACTGAAATACAAAACATTGGTAATCAAAGATTACAAAGCCCACTTCACTGAGTGTTATTAGTTTAGGTAATGCAAATCTCACCTCATATTTTTTATTTATCCCGACAATAATATTCTTGCAAATTCTGTTTAAACCCTTACATTACATATACACATTTCTACGCGTGTAGCATGAAAAACATATATAGTGTAAATAAATATTCATAACTTTGTTAATACATGTACTGCAGATATCAAGGACTTGAAGTTCATTTGGATTGATCTGTTCCCAAAACTTTAATCTGGTCTCTTGTATGGAAAATATAGGTCAGATCTAGCATCCGAAGCAAGTCTAATAGTCTCCATCCCTGGATGCATCATCCATACAAGTTTGGTTCAGATAAGGCTCATAGTTACTTGGGAATGAAAATGTAGGTCAGATTCAGCAGCCGAAGCAAGTCTGGTAATGTCCATCTCTAGATGCATCATCCATGCAAGTTTGGTTCAGGTAGGGCTTATAGTTCCTAGGGAATAGACCTGCTCTAAAAACTTTAACCTGGTCACTCAGCTGGAAAATATAGGTCAGATCCAGCATCCCAAGCAAGTCTGGTAGTGTCCATCCCTAGATGCATTATCCATGCAAGTTGTTTCAGGTAGGGCTTATAGTTACTTGGGAATGGACTTGCTTCTAAAACTTTAACCTGGGACGCCGACGTTGGGTGTATAGCATTAGCTCATCTCGACTTCGTCGAGGTGAGCTGATAAGCTCAAATCGACTTCGTTCAGGTGAGCTAAAAATCAGAACAGAATTAAAATCCTTAAAAGCTTTTTGATGATAATTGTACCTTCAATTGTAATATGAAATTAAGAGCATTATAGCTGAGAAGTCAAAATACTTTTAATGGATTGGAATGTGTTCTGTACATGTAACATGCATCGCAAATATTAGATGCTTCTTGTATTTAGTAGTACAATGCAAATTTATATCTATTTCATATTTTCCTTATTACCCAAATTGTAACATTTTTGGCTAAAACATTACTGAAGTTTGAAACCAATTTTATGAAAGCTACATGTACCGGTATTTCTTCATCACTCTTTGACACTTTGTGGCAAGTTAGCTTGTAATTGGTCTGATTATATTAATTATAGAGAGAGTGTATTTTAGCTAGCTTTTGTGAAAATATGGGACAGTTATGATGAATCCATGCAATTAAAAAGGAATTGGTCTACATATGTTTTCTGAAATAAATCTTGCATTTTAAACAGCATTTACTTTAAATAAGCTATTTAAATCCCCATTTAGACCAGGAAGTATAAACACCTGACAGGTAGATAACACAGGTGTGTCACGTAATCATTGTGTATAGAGACAGCACTTGGAGATCGACCATGGACGGCCGCCATAACTGAAGTCGGGTAGGAACATAGTAAGTTTTTTTCTGTGTCAGATTATGAAATGTTCATAAAATCATTCAAAATGAAATTTCATAGGCTTTAACTATTAGAAGAAAAATTTCTTTAAAAAATTTAAGATTCAATGAACCTTGTTTCAATAATATTATCCAACAACTTGTTTGTGAACATGTGCAGGCTTGTAGTATGTGACATGGGCTCAATCCTCCCAACTTGTTTTGGACAATAGTCTTTTGCTGATAGTTTTAATGTGAAATCTTTCATAAAAAGGTTGCTTGGTTTCCCCACTTTCTGTTGCTGTAAAGTTAACCTCTGACAAATTCTTAAATAAAGAAAAATTCACAGAAAACTTAGTGAAAGATCCTTCCTCACCAAAAAAAAAGGCGATGAGTATGGACTTTTTATATTTTTTGTGTTTGTTTGCTTGCCAATTTTTTTTTTTGCTTTGCCCCCTTCCTTTTGAAATACAATGCTCTTGGTCTGATGTGTTAAATACAACAATTGTCCATCTGTATCTGCCTAATGCATGTTGCCCACAAACCCATTACCAGTGTTTGAAATAACCTTGCGTCTGACTGATCGAGACAGACAAATTTTTGTCACAGTCAAACCAATCTGCATGTATTGACGCCCCACTGGACATGTAAAATGTTTCCATAAATTAAAATTAAGATAATTGATAAAACTCTCTCAATTCAACTAACATTACTGGTTGCAAAGTCTAACAAGCAAACAATGAGTAAAATTCATCAGCCTATAGGTCCGAGATAGAATACCGGTACATAGAGAGCTGCCCCCATTCACATTACTGCTAAAACGAACTTATAAAATAAAAGACATTTATTTTTTTCGGGCTAGGCCTTAGACTGGTATTGGCTGTCTTTACCGTACGCAGGAAAATCAGACACGCAGGCCAGTCTAGATAGGCTTGGTACATTTTTGGCAAAGATGACAACTTTCACTAGCAATCAGCCCTGCATGTCAGGGCTAATCTTACAGTGAGTTTCAAACACTTCCGCTACATGGATTTATTATGTTAAATTTTTATGCTTTAGAAACAATATCTAATGATGGACCCCCGTACCAGTGCCCAGGACGTGATGCGATGTGACCTGTGTGAGACTGCTGTGGTACAGATGCACTGTGATACATGTCTTGTCAACCTATGCAAGGCATGTGTGGGAGAACACATCTCAACAGATGAATCCAAGGATCACAAAGTTGTCAAATTTCAGTCCAGGAAATCTACCCCCTTCTACCCTGGATGTAAATCTCATGACAAACAACAATGTATTGTGTACTGTAAGCAATGTGACATTCCTGTCTGCATTAGTTGCATTGAATCAAATGAACATTTAGGTCATGAATTATCTAAAATCTTGCGAGTTCTGGATGAAAAGAAAGAAAGAATTACAAAAGAAAGAAATGAATTAAATGATGAAATTTTTCCAACCTACCAGGACATTGCCTCTGATGTAAAAAACAGAATGATTCAGTTAGAAAAGGAATATGGAGATCTCTCAACAGCCATAACAAAACATGGAGAGGACTGGCACAGAGAAATTGACAAACTTGTCAAGAAACTTAAAGCTGAAGTTGATGAGATGAAAAACACACAGTTACAAGCTCTACAGAAACATCTGGATGAAATAAACAAGACAATGTCTGACATCTTGGATGAAATCAATTCAGCTGAAATGGCTATAGACTCTAATGACTTGTCAAAACTATTTAATGTCACATCCAGTGTACATATATATAAAAATCTTCCATTTAGGATTATGCCATCTTTACCCAAATTCATGCCCCAAAAAATACATGATCAAGAACTTCTCAAACTATTTGGAGTCTTATCATCAAGTTCTTTAACATCAGATAAACATGGCTACAGCATGAAGACAACACAGAAATCACCAGAAGCTGGATCCTCTCCTCCAGTCAAACAGCTGCTTGATGAACCAGAAACTGTCACCACCATAGACACTGGGTATAGAGGTATATATCTTTACAATGTGGCCTGTCTGAGTGATGAAGAAATCTGGACAAGTGGACGTGACAACACCATGAAACTCTTCAGCATCAATCAGGGATCACTACTCAAGTCAATCACAACCAAGTCAGGGAAGATACCATGGGACATAGCAGTGACAAAAAGTGGAGATCTAGTTTATACTGATTATTATAGAACTGTGAACATTGTGAAGAATGAGAAGATAGAGGAGGTGATCAGACTACAGAACTGGAGACCTCGCGGTGTCTGTAATACCTCCTCTGGTGACCTCTTGATTATCATGCGCAGCGATGATATCAAACCAGCAAAAGTTGTCCGTTACTCTGGCTCCACAGAGAAACAAACCATTCAGTTTGATGATAAAGGTAAATTTCTCTATTCATCTGGTACTAGATACATAACTGAGAACAGGAATCTGGATATCTGTGTGGCTGATAACAAAGCTAAAGCAGTAGTGGTGGTCAATCAGGCTGGGAAACTGAGATTCAGGTACACTGGACATACTCCTGCTCCAAAGAACCAATCATATCCAACCAATAGGAATCACCACAGACAGTCAGAGTCACATCCTTACAGCTGATGATAACAATGATTGTGTCCACATCACAGACCAGGATGGACAGTTCCTCCGTTACATTGACTGTGGACTGAGTAGACCCTATGGACTAAGTATGGATACAAATGACAATCTGTTTGTTGCTGAATATGGAAACAAAAATGTGGAGAAAGTTAAATATCTGCAGTGAGATGTAAAATTGTGCCGTTTTTATATATAAGTTTTAACTAAAGCGTTATGATGTAAGAAAGATAGTCTTATAAATGATTTAAAATGAAGGTTTCTGTGATGGGAAAAGTATGCAGTAAATTGAGAGTGACATCCTAATCATAAACAATGAACACATGGCATGAATAAATAAAGGTGTGAACCCAAACAATGAACACATGGCATGATTAAATAATGGTATGAACCCAAATATGTGTCCATTTTTTTTATCAATCAAAACAGCAGATATTCGAATGTTTGTAGCATAATAAAGAATGGACAGACAGACAGATAGACACACTTGGGTAAAACAGTACACACCGCCCCCTCTCCCTCAGAGTGGGGGTATAATAATATTTCAATTCCAGACCAGTTTTTAAGGCTATCAGATATGTAGGATATGTACGTATATGCTTGTTAAAAGTACAAGCACAGTATATAAACAGTAATATAAGCCAGAGGACATAAGCCAAGGATGTGTGGAGAACGTTCAACCCTTAAAGGTCCTCCACAACATGTGACTTGTTACACATATAGAGAAAAAATACTTTTACTTCCGTTTTTTTTCTAATTTGTACATTGATGATTTGGCCTGGTACCTCTTGTAAGAGAGTCTTACAAACGCTATAGGTTTTGCCAAGAGAAAAGAATGCAGTACACAGAGAGCGGCACCCTTATCATAAACAATGAACACATGGCATTTATTATAAACAATGAACACATGGCATATGATCACGGAGTGTGTGTTGTTTTTAAATAATAGAACAACAGACATCTGGGGATTATGGTACATAATAATTCGTAAACAACGGGTACCGGTATGACGAGAGACCTTCAGGTTATTTATAATTTCAGGTTCATCAAGTTAATCAACTGAGTATGTTATGATCAAAGTTAAAATTTTTGCACACTAAATTGTGAATTGCAATAAATAAATACATCATCTCATTCTGTGTTTATAAATATTGATAAAATGGTATGCGTGTCTAGTTTTCCTTTTTTATATCTGTCCAATTCAGTAGCCAATGGAAGAAAAAGTGAGGAAGCTCACATACCCCACGCTCCCCCAAAGCTCAAAGTGCTGAAAATCCCGGAAAAATTGAAAGAATCGGAATTTCCCGGTAATATGCACATCTACAAATTGTGTCCTTAATATCTGCAAAGTTTGATGAAATTCTGTGCAGCGGTTTATGAGGAGTTGCGCTGACAAACTGTTCACCACTATATTCAAGATATCCCCAAAAATCTAAGTTGTAAAGTGTGGAAATTCCCAAAAAATAAAGGAATCAGAATTTCCTGGTAAAATGCACATCTATACATCGTGTCCTAAATATCTGCAAAGTCTGACGAAATTCTGTGCAGCGGTTTATGAGGAGTTGCGCTGACAAACTATTCATCTCTATATAAAAGGTATGGCCAATACCTAAGTTTTTAATGCGGAAATTCCCGGAAAAAATTAAGTAATAGGAATTTCCTGGTAATATGCACATCTACATATTGTGTCCTAAATACCTGCAAAGTTTGACGAAATTCTGTGCAGCGGTTTATGAGGAGTTGCGCTGACAAAAAAAGGACTGACTGACACTCTGACGGACGGGTTAAAACATTATACCTCACGCAACTAGTTGTGTGGGGTATAATTATGAGTAAATATAGTATGTTGACGTATGCAGAGACTTGCCAAAGTTTCTGAGTCCCGGGCAACAGGAAAGATAACTCCAAAAAGGAACTTTGATACTAAAGATTTTGAAAACATTTTTTATACATCAGCATGATCAGTGCAATTTAATTAAATTTTTTGATGTAATCCAATTCATTAATGTTGATTTTTCTCGAGATGTATTTTAGAGAAAATGAATTTAATGTACTTTTTAGAAATAAAATAAATTTCTGAAAAAATTATGTTGATCGATAAAATTTAAGTTTTTATTGTTATTCTGAGCTTAAAAGTATACGAAAGGATACGACAAAATTTGTTGTGCTAGGTACTAGGTGCTAGGCCTTGGGAAAATTTTATACCTGTTAAATTATTATTTTTAAAAATCAGTATAAATTACATTACCGGTATCATGGGTATAATCCCTGGACAGTTTTTAAAAGTTGATATGGTTGTTAAAAGTAATGCTCAATGATATGAGAACATAAGCTGTGTGTGTGTGGAGGACCCTTAAAATGATTCCACAATATCACTGTAATATCACAGCAATACTAAATGATCAAGCAACTATTGTATCCAGGAAAAATTTCATTCAGAATTTGTCATTTTTAAAAAACAAACCATGACTGCAACAAAACATTGTAACCAAGTACTGTATGTGTTCTTAAAATACTGTTTAGTCCCTATTAACCCCTACCCCTATAAGTGCTCCGTTAGGTCTTAACTCTCTTTTGATTGTCTGGAAATAAGGGTCCCATGTACTGTGGCTGTACAGTGATTAAAATCATCTAGAATCGTATCCAAGTCTGCCATAATTTGAAGACAATGCAAATGAAACTTGGTAATTGGGTAACTCATATGTAAAGTATTCGTAAACAGCCTAATCATTATGTATTTCAAAAGTGAAAGTTACTGAAAATTTGTTCTGCTTGCATGTCTATTCTCTAATTTGTCAGTGGAAAAATAAATCATTTTGCATGATTTGAATGGATTATCTTAACTTAAAGGAAAGTTAGACAATCATTTTAGTGGTTCTCTGAATTCATTTAAAAAAAAAGATTTTTTAAAATTAAAATATGACATAAAATAATGTTTAGAGAATTTACCAAAATAACCACCCCCTTTTAGCAATTTTCTAAGCATCGAGGCAGTTAATAGTGATTATATGGTAGTGGCCTTCATATTTTAGCGGCGTTGGCGCAGACGAAGATGTGCTTATTCATGAATACCGCTAAGAATTCATTTATAAATAGTCCAATCCACACTTTGCAATAGTTCTGTTATGTCCCTTTGCAGGGTCAACCAAAAGGTCTAAAGGGAAAGAAAAGACATTCCTCTTCTATATGCTATTAGTACTAAACAATTGAGTGTGCTCCAATAAATCTATTGTGTTTAATTGTTTTCTGTTGATATATGGGTAGCCCCATTTTGGGCCAATCATTAATATGCAACATGCACGTAAATTTTCCTGTCAGGTGACAAACCAGAAGACTATAAAGGCTACTGTAAGGATTGTATGGGTTTTCCCCAAAAGATGGCAGCCAATTGACATAACTTTTCAAAAGTGTGGATTCAATAGAATATACGGTAAGAACATTTGTAGCGCTAATTCATGATTATACCAACAACTCCATACCCATTGATTGCGCTAAATTTTGAATATGCCAAAGTATGTGCACGAAAAGTAATAATTAAACAATTAGTCATGGTGAGAAATATTCATTGGGCCTTTTCACAAAAAATCTTACAACTTAGACTAAAGTTTAACCATTCTGTAATTATTTATTTTACAATGTATATAGATATTTTTTTCTACATAATTTATTTTAGTTTAATTCTGAGCATGCTGAAGTATTGATATAATGGTTTATGGAATAGTAAAATAAGATTTTCGCAGCTTAGATAATTAGTTAAAATGGGAAAAAAGTTTTAATTCTAGCCATTGAGTCATAAGATTCTTTATGAAAAGGGTCACAGAATAGCAAGAAAGTAGTAGAGTTTTGGGATCATAGTAAAAGTTGGTGTAGAGCTCTTCAAATGACACTGCACTGATCCTCTTTGCTATTATAATTAATTTTCTTACTTTACATTGATTTCGTCAATTTGGGTTAACTGACAAAATGAACTTTCTCAGACATCAATGAAGTGTTCTAAGAATTTCTAACCAAGACATGATGTGGACAAAGAATAATATACATGCTCTAACCTTGTCTAGATGGGGTAAGTACATCTAGTAAGTCTTCATCATCTGAATCACTGTAGCAGTCATCAGCATCTAGATTGGGGTCAAAGTCCTCTCTGAAGGAAATTTCAACCTAACATGAGCATATCAAATTTCACTTAAACAGAACATTCTGTTAAATGGTAGGTGTTAGTTTTCTGTTTACCTTTTCCCATCATCATTGGTTGTGAGCTGCTTGTTGTCTGTCTCCACCGTACGGTATTGGCGAGCTACCCTCCGGGTGATCCATTTTCTCACCATATGGAATCGAAGAGCTGGGTTCATTGTAATCCAGCTTCCCACCGTACAAGATCAGAGAACTGCGCTCTTTGTAACCAGTGTTGTCCCTCGTACACAATTCATATCTGTCCTTCTGTATCTCTGCTCGTGTCTCATCTCTCCTCTTTTCTTTTACATGGTTTTCACTTTTTGTGAATTTTGAGGTTGGATTTTTGATCTGACCTTTCCTGGTCTTATTTCGTTTCATTAATTGTGGCAGTGATTCGTCACCCTCTATTAATTGATCTTCCTGATTACTATCACTGTTCGATTTTAACACAGTTTAATTTGAGGACTTGGACTTATTCCCAGACAGAGATTTCTTCTTCCTATTGGACTTTTACGAGAAGCGCTGACTTCTATAGTTGACGTTTACTTGGACATTTAAACTTGTATCATGTACGGAAGTACAGAATTGAAAGTGCATAAGAAAACCTTTACAGTGGTCATAGGTATGGTGTTAGGGGCACTTGCATGTGAAGACCGGGAGTTGGAGGTAAGGTGGTTATCGTATTCTTCAAGGACAACTTTTATGAGCAT
>NW_026920645.1:0-17764 GCF_032062105.1 Saccostrea cuccullata
AATTAAACTGATTAGTTTATTAATATTTGAAATTGATGCCTGTTGCTATTTAAATTTATTTTAAATAGTTTATTATTGAAAAGAAATATTTTTGGGTATTCCCAAGTTTTCGAAAAACTTTATATGGGATATTAAAATCCCATTCTTATTGATTTGCTTTTATAATTTATTACCGCTCAATGACATATTATCTTATTTTAATCAAGTTTAATGTAAAAAGTTATTTGGTATTATAATTTCTATATGATATACAGACTCACAGTTGCTTGAACCCAAAACATAGTAAAAAGGGTAAAAACGTAACAATCATGAACCGATGAACTAAATTTTGTATCTTAGTGTAGTGTACTGTGTGCCAAGGTATATTAAAATCAGACCAAAACTGTAGGAGGATTAGCGTTTTAAAGAAGCGTGGAGAAATTTCTAATTTTAGTAACCATGGCAACACCGTTCATCGAAATCAAAAACCGATGCTCTAAATTATGTATCTTAGTGTAGTCTACTTGTGTGCCAAGTTATATTGAAATCAGACAGAAACTGTAGGAGGAGTAGGATTTTGAAAAATTGTTTACAGACAGACAGACGGACGGACACCTTACTATTACGTCAGCTCTTGTGGTTTCTGACCAGTAGAGCTTCAGTCTCGAGAGAAACTTTTGGTTATTGAAAAGAAGCTGTCAATGAGTTCCCCTGGATTTTAAAGTATCCACATTTGTAACAGTTGCAATTTATGATGATGAACAATTTTGTGACACCATTTTCAGATATCTGGATATTTTATTTAAATGAGATCAGGAAGCTTCTGTTTAATTGAACAGGGTCCCAATGTAAATATCCAAGCTTTACGTATTTATATCAGTCAGAAAATAACCAGACCTTGCCCCCCTTTGTAACTGTAAAGAGATGAATTTAAATTTTAAAAAATTATTTTCTCTTGATTGAGCGACATAAGTGCTCTTTGGCAATTTACGGAGTCATTTATTTGGATGTATACTTCTCAAGTATTTTTAACTCATGGAGACGCCACCACTTGCCGTTAGAGAGCTGCAAATTTTATCCTCGGCGCTTCCCGCCATTGAGCAGTGGTGCATCAGAGATCTAGTTTATTCGTGCCAACACCTACTGAGACAAGGGAGTCTCATCCGAAGGATCGGTCTCTACGTTATTTGATTTATTATTATACTTCTGTTAAAATGTTTCCTATATAAAGTTCAGAAGGTAAAATAGCTATCTTATATAGTTCACGCATAGCAAAGCTATACCCCGGGGTATAGTTTTTGCTATCCACCCTCGGAAAATTTTCATGCAATTTCTGCCTCCAATTTTGATTTCTATTGTTTGATGATGTCATAATGACTTCAGTAGCATTGTGACGTCATCAGGATTTCAGATTATTCTTGCAGTATTATCTTACTCCAAAAAAATTCAAACCTCAGAAATTATATTACACATCAGTATAATAAAACGCTTATCCACTGTTTGTAAGTGGGATAGCTCTTTTATCAAACCCTTGACAGGGACTATTTCCCTCGGGGAATAGTTCCCTGTCACGGGTTTGATAAAAGAGCTATTCCACTCACAAACAGTGGATAAGTGTATACTATTATACTACTATAATAGTATTTTTTGAAAACTATAAATAGTAAACTTTAGTCTTGTTTATATGGGTAGCCTTTAACTGAAGCCGTTTTCTCAGTAATGTCGTACGTGTGCTGCCAGGTCATTGTTGGTTCTCAGATTATGAACATTTGATATCAGTTCTAGTCTTGTTTGATTTTCGATATTTTTATTAAGACTTTTTGATAGTTTGGATGTTATATTTTATGTTCTTAATTTATATAGGATCTTTTAAATGAGGTCTTTGGGTATGCCAAATTGTTTTTTATTGACAAGCTTTCTCCATTACCCTCATCTTTTAAAATCCTTTTCATCGTACTTTACAGCAGTCTTCTAGTTCATTTTCATCACAACACTCTTTTTTCCTCAAAGTTAATCTTCTATTTTCGGATGAACTGTAATCTCTCCTTGGACATTATACTTTCAAACGATGATACATATACATGTAGTAAGGACCTTTCGGTAATCTCTGATATTTCCTTAAACGATAACAACTTAATCAACAATATAAAATGATTTCTTTTACGTACTAATATCCCTTCCTGTCCCGCTTGTGTTAACAGTGGTAACATAACAAAACATTCATAACAAAGCATGTGCTTGTTGTAACGGTGTAAGAGGAATAACTTTTATTTGTGCGTTAAGAACGACGCTGAAATTTTCCGTATCTTGGAATAATTTTTTCTAGTAAAGGTACTTTTAATGATGAAAATCACATCTAGTTCAACAAGCCAGAAAAGCTATGTTATTGTTCTTAGAAAATTTAGGAAATTAAATTTACCTATTGATATGCAATTGCAACTTTTTGACACCATGGTTGTACCTATTTCGTGGTATGGTGTAACTGTAATGGCACAAGGCCTTACCATGCTTACGTATACTGTAAATTCCTTATTTTTCGCGGGTACTTTTTATCGCGAACTGGCTCTAAAACGTCAAATCGCGAGAATTATAATTCGCGAATGAACGGTTGATGAACAGATTTTACATAGATTTAAGCATCAGAAAAATAAAAGCAAGTAATATTTTTTCGCGAGTGATACTTTTCGCGAAATTATGCGGAAATTAATTCCTCGCATATTATAAGGAATCTACAGTAGCGGACATTATCTACTTATCAAACCCTCTCTCTCAAATAAAATTCACCAGCATATCTTTGAACTTATTGACGATATGCTTTGATTTAATAGTATCACTAAATCCTCTGTTATGGAAGTGTTATTTGTAAAATTGGTTGTATTTTTAGGAGGTATGAAAAGAGAAAAACGAAAATTTTGGCAATTATGGGTCTTATTCATTGCCATTGCAACCGCGACGTCATTTTACTCTACCTAATTAAATAGTTTAGAATTTTACCTTTCAGAAAATATATAGGCTGCTTTATGTGAAAGTGACTAGAAAATGTCGAAATTTCTATTCGAAAGTTTTTAGTCAATTTTGCTGTAAAAACGCAGAGTCTCTGGTAGTTAAAGGGTTAAAACTGCAGTTAACGTATAACGTTTCTTTTGTGGATGTGTAAAATTTGGCGTTTTTTTAAGCTTGGTATGCCAGTAATTTTAGTGAGCTCTTTTGGCGGATAGAGTTATGTGACATTGCAGAAGAAAAGTTTTAGTATATTTAAAAAAGAACGGTTGAATACCAATTTACCAAAACGTTTAAGTGGACACCATACCAATGAAAGTTATATATTGCTCATACAAGATGCACTCACGCCAAAATTATTTAAGTGATTTTTCTTGTATTCAGTAGTGATAATTATAAGAGTGCAAATTAAGCAGGTTGCTATAAATCTACTAAAATAAGTCAAAGTTCAATATCATTCAATATTATTCCACTAAATTATCCACTATATGGTATTCAATAAAGCAATCTAATTACATGTATATTGAAGCAGCTTAAATTAAATTAAAATCAAACAAGAAACCCCTGGGCCACAACATTTACCTACGTTGCCTTGGCCTTGCTGTGTGTCATTAAAAAAAACGACTCTTTAATATAAAGCGTTTATCCGTTATTGTATATCCCTGCTCCCATTCCAAGAGGGTTTGATTTTGAACAATCTTGAATCTACCCTATTTGATGCCAGCATGTTAAATTTAAATTTTACTTTAATATGACCTTTCTTGAAAAGAATATTATTAAATATTTTCTCTATTTAATCCTTTTAAAAAACCTTTATTGGCCCCACCCTTCGCCTAAGGTTCATGATTTTAACAATATGTAATAACTAATATTATGTCATTAGTAAATTACTTGAGTATTCATGCTGTTCTGTCCTGTATTTTCCAAAAGAATAATTTAGCTCTCTATTGTGGGCTCAACCTTCCCTAGCCCCTAGGGTCAATTTTTGGTACTACTCAGTAATTTGCATACATTATGTATAAAGTAAACTTAATGTATTTTCATTGATAATGACCAAAATTTTCACTCTTTTTAAACATTCAGCAAATGAAGTAATAGTAAAAATTTGAAATTTATAATATTTACAGAGAAAATATCCAAAACTGCAAATCAAATGCAATTTCTTATACCTCTTTGGTGGCTCCACACTGATCAAGAACAAAACCGATGACATACTGAATCCATGAAAGCTGGTGGTTTCTACCGTATAGCAATATAGAAAGTGCTGTGCACAGATTGCTGGTGTATTAACTTGGACTTTTTTATGTTTTTACTGACAATGCTTTGAAAAATTCTCACTATAGAAGGTGCTTTCAAAACAAGTTCACTTAAAATGTTTCTCCACTTGATATTGTTATCATACTTCAATAAAGTTTCATCTTTTCTACACAAGCTGCACACCTCTTTTTAGGTCACCTGAGTAATATCTCTTTTCGTCCGTCGTCGTGCGTCGTCTGTTAACATTTGAACATTTTCACTTCTTCTCTGAAACCACTGAACCAATTTCAACCAATGTTGGCATACAGCATCTATGGATGAAGGGGAACAAAAATTGTGAATTTCATTGTCCCTGTCCCCCTGGGGCCTTGGGGGTGGGGCCAAAACCATTAAAATTAGTGCAATCTTTAAAACTCTTCTTTACTCCTGGACATCAAGCAGACAAACTGTTGGTATGAATGTAATCAGTATTGAGTCCTCTACCAAGATTGTGAAATTCATGGCCTCGGGGTCAGGGGTTCTAATGCTAGGGCATGGCTCTATTGATTATACATGTATAGTGAAAATGCATTAATTCTTTGAAAATCTTCTCTGCTCCTTTGTATCAAATTAACAATCTAAGTACATAGTTATGATGAGCAAGAGTGCCTCTTTCAGATTTGTGAATTTTATGGTCCCAGGGTCAGGGGTTCTGGTGTTAGGGCGGGGCTCTATTGATTATATAGTGAAAATGCATTAATTCCTTGAAAATCTTCTTTTCTGCTTCTGTGTATTAAATAAACTAACTAAGTACATTGTTATGATGAGCAAGAGTTCCTCTTTGGAAATTGTGAATTTCATGGCCCCGGGTCAGTGGTTCTGGTGTTAGGGCGGGGCTCTATGGATTATATAGTGAAAATACATTAATTCCTTGAAAATCTTCTTTTCTGCTCCTGGGTATTAAATAAACTAACTTAGTACATTGTTATGATGAGCAAGAGTGCCTCTTCCAAAATTGTAAATTTCATGGCCCCAGGGTCAGGGGTTCTGGTGCTAGTGCGGGGCTCTATTGATTATATAGTGAAAAGGCATTAATTTTTTGAAAATCTTCTCTGTTCCTGTGTATTAAATAAACTAACTAAGTACATTGTTATGATGAGCAAGAGTGCCTCTTTCAAAATTGTGAATTTTAAGGCCCCAGGGTCAGGGGTTCTGGTGTTAGGGCGGGGCTCTATTGATTATACAGTGAAAATGCATTAATTCTTTGAAAATCTTCTTCTCTGAAGAATCTGTAAGAGTATCTTTAGTTCCTGGGTATTAAATAAACTAACTAAGTAAATTGTTATGATGAGCAAGAGTGCCTCTTTCAAAATTGTGAATTTTATGGCCCCAGGCTTTCTGGGGTTAAGGCTGGGCTCTATTGGTTATATTGAGAAAATGCATTTATTCCTTAAAAATCTTCTTCTCTGCTTCAGGGTATTAAATAAACAACATAAAGTACATAGTTATGATGAGCAAGAATGGCGCCTCAACCAAATTTGTGAATTTTTATGTCCCTTGTTTCAGGGGTTTTGCCATTTGCTTTAGGGGGGGGACTCTTGATTATATAGTAAAAATGCATTAATTCTTTGAAAATCTTTTCCTTTGCTCCAGGGTATTAAATTATGCCAATGATCTAAGTATATATATATTTTTTTGATAAAAAGGTGCATCTAGCAAAACGGTTAATTTCATGCTGTATGGGGATGTAATAAAACTATAAAAAAAAAAATTAAAAAAATCTTTATGTTTTATTGTGAGTACGGGGGGGGGGTACATAGTCTGAAAATAAATTAATGCTTTGAAATCTGCTTTTTGGTATTAATCAACCATTTATTTTTTGAAATAAAATTTATGATAACCCAAAATTTTGATATAAAAGGCCCCAGGGTTAGTGGTTCCTTTGGGGTGAGGTGCATAACTGGATATAAAGTGGAAGTGCATTTTCTCTTTGTTACTCTGATCTACGTCTGAATATTAAGTAACTAGAGTAAGCATGGTAAGTGTATAATTATGATAAGCAATAGTGCCTCTTTCAAAATTATGAATGTCATGGCCTCTGGTTTAAAACACGAAATAAATTCAATTGTCAAAAGTTGTTACATGATCCTCAGGTGACCTATAAGGCCCATGGGCCTCTTGTCTAATTTCTTTACATAAACTGTGGATAATCTTGCAATATGTGACGTTTAAGTGCATGTGACATTAAGTAAATATTTCTATTATGACGTCATCTTAATTATGACGTCATGGTAACGTCAATGTTATGCAATGTTTGAATAATCAGTCTAGATAAACAAGTCAACGTGATAAGAGGTGTTTTTCATTCTATCTGATTCAACATTTGGTGCCGTGACCAGTGAGAAAGTAATAGCAAACTTGAAATGGATGTGATCAAGTTAAAGGCACAGCGTTCAGGCCATCGTGGAGTTATAACCAAAATTTTGAGGAAAATTTCTGAGAATGAAGATGAAAATGGAAAAGCTGAAATGATCCAGATACCAACTGGAGGAGAAATGGGACACATTAGAAAAAATCAACAGCCAGATTCTACAAGAACTAGAGAAAGAGGAAGAAATTCAAATGGAGATCGAAGATTCAGAAGAGTACATGTTAAAATTAAGACTGAAATTAGCAGATTTAACAAAGAATGGGAAAGATTCTGAGAATTTTAATCAATTTACATTCAGAAATTTAAATGTTAAGCAGTGAATCATGAGAACCCAGCATAGGAAAACGTAACATTCAAAGTCATAAACTGCCGAAATTAAACCTGCCAAAGTTTTCAGGAGACTTGCTTGAATGGCAAAGATTTTGGGATTGTTTCGAGACAAGCATACATGGGAACAACAGTTTATCCAATGTAGGAAAATTTGTTAATAGATCATTGTTATTACACTTCGCACTATATCTGGATAGTTTGACCAACACCAACTACAGACAATATATAGATGTTTTATTTTAAAGATTATACAATAATCACAAACTATCATCAAAGCCCATATCCAAAGTTTACTTGACATTTCTCTAAAGTAGATCCATGAGAGTTTTGATAAAAAAGACATTAATCATTTTATGTAATTTTAGAGAACTGATTTTGAAACCATCTATGGGACAATTTTGACTCCAATGTTATACAACAAGCAACCAGCAGAAATTCGGAAGAACATTACCCGAGACAAGGGAGATGATCAATGGGAACTGCATTCATGAGAGCCATTAAGAAGGAGCTATGTGTTCAAAGATGCTGGACAGGCAATGCACTCAAAACAGGAAACACAGGAACTCATTCCAACAGCTAACTCTGTTGCAGAGTCAAGTCATAAAAGGAGCAGCAAGCAGGAAAATTATGTGAAGCAATGTTTATTCTGCAATGGAAATCATTCACCAATCAATTGCCATAATGTCAAGACTATGATGAGAGAATATCAATCATCAAACAGAAGAGAGTCTGCTTCAATTGCTTCGGAAATCACGAAGTAAGTGAATGTCAATCAAATTTGAAATGCAGGAATTGTAAGAAGTCTCATCACACAAGTATTTGCAAGAATTCACAACTACCTCGAAGTTCCTCAGAGATGTCACAAAGTTCGAGAGCAAACAATCGAATCAACCCCGTCAACGAGAGCAGTCGTTCCAGCTTCATTCTTCAACACAGGTGACAGCCAACACTGAAGTGCTGCTGAAAACTGCTGTGACGCCAATTCGGTATACGCAGTACAGTTAAGGTGCGCAATGGAAATATCGACTAAATTTTGTATTTTAAAATGTATTCGTAATCGGGATGGCGATTACTTTTAGTACATTATTTATATCGGATAATTGTAATTATGATTAATAACTACATATCGAGGACGATTATGTTTTATATTTAGACTAGTCACGTGATGCGACAGTCATGCGATTTTAGCACATTGACTTGAAGTATTGATGTTACATATAAATATCACTAGTACAAGGGCATAACCAAGTTAAATTTCCAAGCTTAGTATATAAATATTTTCAACTCGCATTGTAGTTTCTAAAAAGTGCTGCGATCCTGTCTAAGGGGACGACCATTTGATCCGGGGGGGGGGGGGCTGGCAATTTTTTTTGAGACGGATTATTTATTTTCATGCCTGTCGAGGACAGATTATTTATTTTCTTTTTCGTCTTACGGTATCTTGATCAATTGATTCTAAGACTAATCATTTATGTACCATAGGCGGATACAGGATTTGGGGAGAAGGCGTGTATAACTTTGTTTATTAGGCAAGAGGTTGTTTTAGGGGGCATTTCGGTAATTCGAGGTACCGCAAGAGGTCTGGGGCCGCCGTAAGGCCACCGATGCGTCCTGGGCGACGCCCTGGTGGAGGCGGAGGGAGTAACCCCCCCCCCCCCGAAGCTCTTGGGTTTTCGTGTATTTTAAGAGTAAAACCAGGCACTATTATCATAGTGGCATTGGTTATTATGAACCAAAGTATGACATAATTACTGGTCAAATCATACACTGAATGAAGGGCGTTCAGGGGGCCCCTGAAGCTCTTGGTTTTTTTTTTTTGTATTTGAAAGAGTAAAACCAGACACAATTGTGTTGGAATTGGTTAGTTATGTGCCAAAGTATGACATTATTAATACTAGTCATATCATACTTTGCATGAAAATGGCCTAGGCCTAAGGGGGTAAAGCCCCCTGAAGCTCTTGGGTTTTTGTGTATTTTAAGAGAAAAACTAGGCATAAAAATATTGGTATTGTCCCAAAGTATGGCATTATTATTCGTATCTTACTTTGACATTTTAGGGGAGGGTCGTACACATGTACGTCCCCCTTAAATCCACCATTTTATATTTTGTATTAATTTATCGGGGAAGTATTGACAAGAAAATTCATCTTTTGCGGTGTATAAGAATTGGCTTGTATATAAAGTGATTCATCACACCTACTAAGTGCACATTGTCATGTTGATAAACTGACTACAAGTATCCAGTCTGGTAATCTGATTTGAAATACTATTTGGTTCTAAAATGGCGAGCGAAGCGAGCCAAAAAAAATTTTCGAATTGAAGATTTTGAGATTAAATTACACGTAAATAAAAAGGTATCTTTCACAATATTTAAGAGCCATTCTCTGTAATGATTTGAAATTTTATATAGGAGCTGTGGCACGCATAGTCTCAGAATTTCTCCAAACTCTGTATGATAAAAGCCGTTGATACCCTAAACTGAAATCTGGCAAAAATTGGTTCTTTGCTTTATAGTTACCATGGCAACATGTCTTAAAGTTCGAAAAATGGCATTTTTTAACATGTTTAGAGCCCCACAGTTAACATTTGCGGCAAAGCAAACAATTGACGATGACTGTTTCTAAAAGTTGAAGATCAGATGTCTCAAATGCATGATAAACATATTTGGTAAATCAACTATTACATAAGTTACTATGGTAACAAAGTATTCAAAAGTAAAAAAAATATTCATTGAATTTTTTAAAGTCATACACATAAAAATCAAAAGCAATTATAGGATGAAATGTGACCAAATAATAGAAAAAAGAGCCTTGAAACATATACCAAGAACATTATATGATATTTCATTTTGGTTGGCAATGGTTGCCAAGGTTTTTATACCACAGAGAGCCTTTAAAGTAACACTCTGTATGTTTAAGTCTGATCCTATCTTTTAAAAAAGCAGATTTCCTCATAACTAATGATCATTTTTTAAAGATGTTGGTGTGCTCCTAGTTTTCCCATTTGAAAAAAATTCAGATTAGATTCTTTAAATAGAGCGTTGCTATGGAAATAAGCAGAAAATATATGCTTAAAAACCTGAAAAATATTTTCTTTCCTTGGATACGTACCCTTAAATGTGGATTCCCAAAACTTTTATGATTAATATTTATTAACAGCTAACCTGACTTTTAATTTTGACTATCATCCAATCTCTAAGTGGATGCAAGAAGTTGGCACACAGGGTTTAATATTCATATAAAGTTCACAAAATCGAACATTTTCCCTTCTTGGTAACCATAGCAACAGTGTTGTTTTCTTCATCAAATTTTATCAATATATGATATTCAACTTCAGTTCTAACAGATAAGTACTATTCAAGCTGAGTCCTTTAATTTGTTTCTTGATTATATGGCAATTTAATTCTTAATGCAGTGAAAAATAATTCACTCTTAAGCACTGGTACTTTGTTTCCATGGTAACACTGCAAAAGTAGAATTTATACCCAATTTTTCTTATGGTTTTCGTGTTGCAAGGTCCTATGGATGCATATTTGCCAGTCTTGAATTTTCATGTTTTCCCTCAAGACAGTAGCATTAACCCAATCTTAGTTACTGGTTTTGCATGGTTACACTGTGTTACCATGGCAACCATAAAAGTTTTTTTATAGAATAATATTGCTTATACTTATATACTTAAGATCAAACATTTTCATTGTTTTTCTTAAGTAGTTGATTGAGTTTTAGCATGTAACACCTACCATTAGTGAATACGGAGTGTTTTCAGCATTTTAAATGTATTCCAAATGTACCCTTGGTTACCACTTACTTAGAGATATATTCTAAACAGCTTCTTTACAGTGTAAGTGACAGCAAGGTGTCATGTTTTTGTGAGAATGGTTTGTTTGCTTTTTCTAGTTTTTATTAAGCCACAGTCAAGATTTAAAGTGGCTGAAAATCTCGATTTTTCAAACTTTTCTGGCTGTTTCCATAGCAACCGAGACATATAGCAACGAAATTTTGTTTGATATTTGTTTCTGGTGTCAAGTACTAAGCATGGGTGATGTTTCATCAAAATCGGTGACCATGCGTGGCAACGAAGTTTAAGTGGTTACAGAGAATGGCTATTTAAAATTATTAGGAGATCACTGCCAAATATCATAATTTCAAATAATACAACAACCTTTCAATCTGCATCAAAGGAAATCACCAGAGCATCACATACAGAGAATGTACACCAAAAACTTGCTGAATATGGAGTACAATGGAAATTCATCCCTAGTCGAGCTCCATGGTATGGTGGATGGTGGGAGAGATTAATTGGATTAACTAAGACTTCTTACTGAAAGTTGATTTAAACAATATTTATTCAGTAAACTGAAGTTCTTGGATGTTCAAAGATAAATATGGAGACTCTTCACACCTTAGTTACGGAAATAGAAGCAATATTGAATGACAGACCGCTGACTTACATATCAACAGATCCAGATATTTACAAGCGTTTACACCATCTCAGTTGTTATATGGAAGAAGATTAACGTCTCTATCCTATTTGGATGAAGAGGATGCCAACGACAACTTTCTAATATATCATGAAAAAGCAAATGAATTAATGAAGCGTCAAATTCAGCTTCTACAAAGCTTTTGGAACATAGATGGAAATCAGAATACCTTACTTCCCCGAGACAATATTACCGAAGGACAGGAACCACATGCAACAAATCAAAATTGGAAACGTTGTCCAAGTCCATGATGATTTCACAAAACGCATCAATTGGAAACTTGCTGTAGTGGTGGATCTCATAACTGGCGGAAATGGACTCACAAGATCAGCAGTTTTACGTTTTAGTAACGGAACTATATCAAACCGTCCCATTACGAAATTATATCCCCTTGAACTAACGAGTCAGATTCCAAAGTGAGGAGGAATGAACGACTTTCCAATTAAATTTTTTTTTATGTAAAACACAAAGCGAAATACGAACTTTCTATCATTGTAAATTGTGCTTATTGACATTTTGCGGTCTGGAGTGTGTTGATAATAATCTTCCTATATGTGACGTTAAAGTGCATGTGACATTAAGTAAATATTTCTTTTATGACGTCATCTTAATTATGACGTCATAATAACGTCAATGTTATGCAATGTTTGAATAATCAGTGTAGATAAACAAGTCAAATTGATTAGAGGTGTTTTTCATTCTATCTGACTCAACATAAACAATCAAGCAAAGCAGATTTGAATTCGTCATCTTTTGTATGTAGCAGGATTCCTGTTGTTCAGTATGGGTGTTGCTAAAACGCGGAACGGAAAACGGAAAATAAATGTCAAGCAAATAACCTTGATTCGATATAAATCAGACATAAAAAGCATTATTCATTATATAAAGTCATATATAATGAAAAATTATCGTAAAATATGATATATTCGTGAATCATGCTCCCCTCAGAACTTGCACATGTACATGCGATGGTCAATGAAATACGTCTGTACATATTGTGATAAATGTACTAACTAGACTCAAGTCCTGAGTATCAATCTGTCAAACCTTTCGTTCAAATTATTTTTTTAAGAATGCTCATTCATAAACACAAAATCTTGTTCTGAAATAGGTCGAAGGAAAAAAGACTACTAGTAAGTATACATACGTGTATCAGTAAAGAAAAAAGAAATAGTTTTAAAATTCAGATTACGCATGCATTGGAGAATCCAGGAATCTTGAAAAGGAGGGCAGCTAAGTCGGAGTAGTCCGAAAAATCTGACGTTTTCCTGGCTTTTTTTTTTTTACGATTTTGATATTTTACAAGATATTTTTCCTGGCATGTAAAATATCAAAATCGTAAAAAAGCCAGGAAAAGGGACTAAGGTCGGAGTAGGTGCCCTCAGTTACACAAGAAATTGATTTATTAATTGAAAGTCATTTATATTCTGGTCACAAAAAGGAGAGGGGTCCTGGTCCCCTATAAATCCATGAGTGGCATGATATGCAAATTGAGAAATTTGAATATGAATTTATAGCTGAAATATAAGAAAACATTTCTTGCAAAGGAATTTAATAGGATGTTTATTTTTTTCCTTTTAATTACAACTTTTCAGACCTGAGCGGAAAAACAAACCCTAAATATTTTACGGTCGGGGTTATAACCCCCCCCCTTTCCAAAAAATCACACTTTAACTTCATTGAATGTAAAGATGATACATTAATTTTACTACAGTTAAGATTTACAACTCCATCTCTCCAAGAATTTAATTGACAGGAAGCGATTCTATTTTGTATAAAATTTAACAACCAGTTTTGCAATCGAAGTGTTTATCCGGGCTTGCCGGAAATGGGTGCTCTAATAGTAATCCTAAGATTTTTTTTTTTTATTTTCTTACCAAATACCATTATTCATTTAGATACCAAATATTGCCCCCCCCCCCCTCAACTGTTTACCAAATATAACCTTTTTACTACAGAAATGATCATTGAAACCCCCCAACACTTTCTGTCTGTTAAATTAACGTAGTAAGTTGGTGTAAAAAATAGTACTGACAGAAATTGGGAGTTTGAATTTATCCTCAATTGTCTTCATTTTGCTTGTCAAGTTCGACTTTTTTTCCCCCCCCCCCCCCCCCCCATTTCAAAAGCGATGCTACGTCACTACTATGTCAGTGGTTTTCGTAAGAGACTTAACATGACTAAATAAACTTGTATTTATTTAGGAGTGATTAAATATATATAACATACATCGTTTCTGAGAAAATTTATGTATTTTAAATGATTAAATAGAAAATAACATTTTCCGTTTTCCGTTCCGTTCCGCTTTCCGTTCCGCGTTTTAGCAACACCCGTTCAGTATTGCCTTGCACACAGATTTCTGAGGAACCTCGCTGTTAATAAATACGGGATCTGTAGTTGCTTCCATACTTAATAATAATTTAAAAAAAAAAACAAAATGGACAAAAACACAGCCAGCAATAAAAAACAGTAACATTTTTGCTGGAAATTGTGGGTTAGAACTATAATTATATTAGGAGATGGGCAGTATATTTATAGTATCAGTTTAAAGAAGTGTCATCTTGTGTTAGTCAGGTCCTGGCCTTTTTCATCTCAGTCTCACTTTTCCACTATAATTCCTTAGCAAAATCTGAGACTGAGATCAAAAGTGAGCTCGTCTAAGTTTTATGGTCCCTAGGCCAGTACAATCACTAGATTTAGCTACGTAGGTAATCATTTTTGGCCAAATATTTGTCTCATCAGTGTGACTGTTCAAGAAATTCAGTGCTCACCATGTTGCGCCATTCCTGAGTTGGGCCACAAAATGCAAGTAAAGCAGAAAGTAGGTTAAAATAGCTACTTTGGGTAGGTTTAAATACTTATTAGCTAAGTAGGTAGAAATAGTCTTTGGACCGGACCTGTTTTTAGCTCTACTGGTCAGAGACCAGAAGAGCTTATGCGATAGTAATGCGTCCGGCGTCCGTCCGTCTGTCTGTCTGTCTGTAAACAATTTTTCAAAATGCTACTCCTCCTACAGTTTTGGTCTAATTTCAATATAACTTAGCACACAAGTAGACTACACTAAGATACATAATTCTGTGTATCGGTTTTTGATTTCGATGAACGGTGTTGCCGTGGTTACTAAAAATAGAAATTTCTGTGAAATTCTTTCAAAATGCTACTCCTCCTACAGTTTTGATCTGATTTCAGTATAAGTTGGCAAACAAGTAGAATACACTGAGATACATAATTCTGTATATCAGTTTTTGATTTCGATGAACGGTGTTGCCGTGGTTACTAAAAATAGAAATTTCTGTGAAATTCTTTCAAAATGCTACTCCTCCTACAGTTTTGGTCTGATTTCAGTATAACTTGGCACACAAGTAGAATACACTAAGATACATAATTCTGTGTATCGGTTTTTGATTTCGATGAACGGTGTTGCAGTGGTTACTAAAAATAGAAATTTCTGTGAAATTGTTTCAAAATGCTACTCCTCCTACAGTTTTGGTCTGATTTCAGTATAACTTGGCAAACAAGTAGAATACACTAAGATACATAATTCTGTATATCGGTTTTTGATTTCGATGAACGGTGTTGCCGTGGTTACTAAAAATAGAAATTTCTGTGAAATTCTTTCAAAATGCTACTCCTCCTACAGTTTTGATCTGATTTCAGTATAAGTTGGCAAACAAGTAGAATACACTGAGATACATAATTCTGTATATCAGTTTTTGATTTCGATGAACGGTGTTGCCGTGGTTACTAAAAATAGAAATTTCTGTGAAATTCTTTCAAAATGCTACTCCTCCTACAGTTTTGGTCTGATTTCAGTATAACTTGGCACACAAGTAGAATACACTAAGATACATAATTCTGTGTATCGGTTTTTGATTTCGATGAACGATGTTGCCGTGGTTACTAAAAATAGAAATTTCTGTAAAATTGTTTCAAAATGCTACTCCTCCTACAGTTTTGGTCTGATTTCAGTATAACTTGGCAAACAAGTAGAATACACTAAGATACATAATTCTGTATATCGGTTTTTGATTTCGATGAATGGTGTTGTCGTGGTTACTAAAAATAGAAATATCTGTAAAATTGTTTCAAAATGCTACTCCTCCTACAGTTTTGGTCTGATTTCAATATAACTTGGCACACAAGTAGAATACTCTAAGATACATAATTCTGTTTATCGAATTTTAATTTTGATGAATGGTGTTGCCGTGGTTACTAAAAATAGAAATATCTGTAAAATTGTTTCAAAATGCTACTCCTCCTACAGTTTTGGTCTGATTTCAATATAATTTGGCACACAAGTAGACTACACTAAGATACATAATTTTGTGCATCGGTTTTTGATTTCGATGAACGGTGTTGCAGTGGTTACTAAAAATAGAAATTTCTGTGAAATTGTTTCAAAATGCTACTCCTCCTACAGTTTTGGTCTGATTTCAGTATAACTTGGCAAACAAGTAGAATACACTAAGATACATAATTCTGTATATCGGTTTTTGATTTCGATGAATGGTGTTGTCGTGGTTACTAAAAATAGAAATATCTGTAAAATTGTTTCAAAATGCTACTCCTCCTACAGTTTTGGTCTGATTTCAATATAACTTGGCACACAAGTAGAATACTCTAAGATACATAATTCTGTTTATCGAATTTTAATTTTGATGAATGGTGTTGCCGTGGTTACTAAAAATAGAAATGTCTGTAAAATTGTTTCAAAATGCTACTCCTCCTACAGTTTTGGTCTGATTTCAGTATAGCTTGGCACACAAGTAGACTACACTAAGAACATAAAGAGACTTTATCAACGATCATTATTCTATTTAATGCTGTTTATAAAGTTTCAAATCCCAGCTGCTTAAGTACTTTCTCTTCCTTTGCTATAAGTTCAAACCAGTAGAGCTTCAGTCTCGACAGAGACTTCTGGTTATTACAACATAATTAAATCTCACCTTCACAGCAAAGTCCTTCTCTTCACTGGTTTTAGTTTGAGTTGAACTTTCAACCGTTGTAGACTTTCTTGCTGTTGGCTCAGCATGATTAGCATCGCCTTCTTTGACTTCTTTTGAACAAGGTGAAGCAAGCGGCAATATTCTCCTTGCCTTAAATTTTCTAGGTGTCGGAGTCTGGACATTATTTTATACTCTCGTTTAGAATTTTTTTAACTGGTGTTTGCAAAAGATGAGTAAGGCCTAGCACTCGAAGAACTTGATCTGTTACATGTAACCTTTTTACAGATCATCAAATATCTCACTGCACTTCTGTTTTAAAACGTCCAACTTAATCCGAATTTCCTCGTCCAAACGAATCAACCTGTTAAGTTTATTTACACAAAATTTACAGGCGTATCCTTTTCGATCCATGTTTAATTCGTTCAACAATGCACTATACACTTTGCTTGCCTCTGTTCCCAATGATCGGTAGTATTTTATATCAGTTATTGGATTTAGACATATTTCACAGGGTTTGCCGATGGACGTCGCCATTAAAAGTTTCCAACCCTCGCTAAGCGTCGTTTTCATTGGATATCAATGCATTACGTCACGTAATAAATATTCATGAACTATAGACGAGAACGACAGAATTTAACCTCTCGCAGCCACGGGTTTGTGAAAATAGAATGGACACAAAACCCGTGGCTTGCGACGATGCACTATATGGGACTTAACAACAAGTTTGCTCCATGCATCATGTCTATTGCAAAATCATTAGAAGTTTTTTTTGTGCCTATAAATGTACGGATAGGCTCATCATAATTATATTGAAAAGTCTTGTGAATGTGCATTAAGGCAAGACCCGTGAACCTCTAGTGGCCCATTGTTGCCCTCAAATACAACTTTATTCTCTTCATAGCACCGAAAGAGCGCTCAGTAAAAGCAGTGGAAACGGGCAAGGTGATGAACACGCGTAGAATTTTGTAGATATTGGGAAAGAGGATAGGGTTAATTTTTTCAAGGGTGAGGGTTAGGGAGAGGAAGAAGGGTTTTGTAATAAATGGCAATGTCGGTTTGTTTTTGAGGTGTAAGCTCTTGAAGATTTGAGGGGATTAAAGCCTGTGCATGAAATCTGGTCTCCGGCACTAGGAGACGGTCTGTGAATAGTATTAGTCGTCTAGCTAGGGAGGTCAAGATCTAGGACATTGGGGGCCCCGAGGGGATTGGGAGGTCAACTGAGTGCATTTTATGCAAATGAGATATAAAAAAACAGGATTCTGATTGGCTAAGAGGATTACGTGGTCAGTAGTGGGGGATAGGTGGGTCAAGATAGTAGGACATTGGGGCCCTGGGGGGATAGGGGGTCAACTCAGTGCAACT
>NW_026920646.1:0-17630 GCF_032062105.1 Saccostrea cuccullata
TATCAATAATCTTTTGTTCGCGGCTTAAAGCTTCGTATCGCGAAGAAACACACAGTGTTGCACCTCCGCTGAAATCAAGGTCCCCGCCTCGCTCATTCAGGACAAATTTTTAAAGGGATTCGTCGGTCGCTATCTATGTCCCAACAGTCCATGATTTCCTTTTAATCTGCTCAACAGTCCTCTTAACTTCTTTAGTTTTGTTTGTTATTTTACAAGATTTTACCCCCTTTTGATTGTATTTCTAGATATTGATTTGGTCTCTTTTCTCTCCAGGTTTATGAATTGTGACTTGTTTTTCATTTCTTTTCTTTTATGTTTCCCTGAGAAGTTGTTTCCGTTCAAGAAATGAGCAGAAAAGCGCGACATCAGACCGCCATCAAGTTAATTGGAGTCTGAAAAGGAAAATTATCGGTTTCTTTCTAATAACGCATTGCTCAATGTTGAAAACACGTATACGGTATTTGTTGATTTCATTCTTGCTGCATTTTGAATTAATAATTGCCTATAAAAGATTCCTAAAAGTGATTTTTCATGAATATACCATAAATAAATGGAAGACGTGCAATCCGTTTTTATAATCGTTTATATAATACGAGGGTTGATCCAAAAGTAATGTCACAGTGTTCATATCTTTATACCCCCCGCTTGAAAAGCGGGAGGGTATATAGTAATCGGTAATTCCGTCCGTCTGTACGTCTGTCCGTCCGTCCGTCCGTCTGTCCGTCCGTCCGTCCTTCCGTCTGTCCGTCCGTCCGTCTGTTACGCTTTTGGGTACCCATCTCTTATCCGCAACTCCTCTCATACCACTGAATGAAATTTGATGAAACTTTCACAGAATCTTTATTACATATTGCCATTGTGCACCTCCTATTTTACTTTTTGATCCGACACATATTTTGGGTTTTCCGGCCACAGCAAAACATGGACTTTGCCATTATAACTATATGGAGGCGGGGGGTATCATTTAGTGAGCTCATCGCTCACAATACCTCTAGTTTATATTTGGCGTCATATTATCAAATATTATATTTACCAAAAGCATCTACCCAAGTCAAGAGTTTCTGATCCGCTCCGATCCTCATAAACGTAGAGCGGAGAGGATCAGAAACTCCTGACTCGGGAAGATTTACCAAAATATGCACAAATACAAACTTAATTAAACTTTAATTTTTCATTCAATAATGTTTAACTGAATTCATTTTATAAATGTTTAAAAACATATAAGATAGGGGGTGTCGCCGCGTCAAAACCAAACATCACAAATTAAAATGTACTTTTTTAAGTATAAAAAAGACAAACATTTAAAAAGCATCTTTTAAAAGCGCCTAAACGCAAAATACTTTAAACGACAAGGGAGTACATGTAATTATTATACCCCACGCTTGAAAAGCGGGAGGGTATATAGTAATCGTTAATTCCGTCCGTCCGTCCGTCTGTACGTCCGTCCGTCTGTTACGCTTTGGGGTACCCATCTCTTATCCGCAACTCCTCTCATACCACTGAATGAAATTTAATGAAACTTTCACAGAATCTTTATTACATATTGTCATTGTGCACCTCCTATTTTACTTTTTGATTCGACACATATTTTGGGTTTTCCGGCCACAGCAAACATGGACTTTGCCATTATAACTATATGGAGGTGGGGATATCATTTAGTGAGCTCATCGCTCACAGTATACCTCTAGTTTTATTTTTAATATGCATTGGAAATACATCTTAAAATTGTTTTATCTCTGTTGTTCATTGTTTTATTATACCCCCCGCTTGAAAAGCGGGAGGGTATATAGTAATCGGTAATTCCGTCCGTCTGTACGTCTGTCCGTCCGTCCGTCCGTCTGTCCGTCCGTCCGTCCTTCCGTCTGTCCGTCCGTCCGTCTGTTACGCTTTTGGGTACCCATCTCTTATCCGCAACTCCTCTCATACCACTGAATGAAATTTGATGAAACTTTCACAGAATCTTTATTACATATTGCCATTGTGCACCTCCTATTTTACTTTTTGATCCGACACATATTTTGGGTTTTCCGGCCACAGCAAAACATGGACTTTGCCATTATAACTATATGGAGGCGGGGGGTATCATTTAGTGAGCTCATCGCTCACAATACCTCTAGTTTTTTCTACACCTCAGTTGGGTATTAAAATACCCAACCGATAGGCAGTTGGATATTTTGAATATCCAACTGTCTGTCGGTTGTATAATTTGAATATCCAACTGATGGCCAGTTGGATCTTAAAATATCCAACTATAGTGCTGGTTGAATCCGTAAAATATACATAGACTAATAACAATGGCTGACGTCAAAGAAGTTTTTAAGTAAGGGATAAATAACGAGATGGTGTTGAATAGTTAAGAGAAAACATTCTCTCCGAGGGCCCCAAATAAACATTCACCCATTCAAATATCCAACTTGCTGTCATACAATAGGATGTAGCCCATTCAAATATCCAACCGTGACACAAAAGAATGGCCCAATCGAGCAACCCTTTTATTCCTGGACTAGTGAGCACGAAACTACATGGTGCTGATTTCATTTTAACCCTTTTCATTGTACTGAACAGTCATGAAATCAGACGAAGACTACTGTGAAAATTTTCGTGGGGGTTTAATTTTCGTTGTTTTCGAGGTATGATAAGACCAACGAATTCATGTCACCACGAAATGTTAAATGTTACATACATAAGTACTAATTAATTGTTGATACACGAAATCAAATCCCCACGAACCAAGAGATTTTCCTCAAACCACTAAAATTTGACCGCACGAAAATATGTGATTTTACAGTATTTTTAAATCCAAATAAATGTAAATTAGAGAGGTTCAGCTAGTGTTATGGATACTTTTGACATGAAAGCTGAAGAAAACTACAGGATTTTGTGAAAAGGTTGGGATTTTGTCATTACATATCATTAGATGATGGTTTGTTGAGGAAAAGCGTTGAATTTTTATGGAGTTTCATTCGGACAATACTTGTAATAGTGCTTAAACAGATAAAGAGATTGGCGGTGTTATGCTGAACCTGCTGTAAAAATTCCATATGAAGATCTTCAATCAAAATGGTGTCGAAAAGTAGATGGGCTGTCAATTATTCAAGTTCTTTTGGGAAGTACTGATGATTTGATAATCTGAAGGGATTTATGGATGACGGACGCTGTAATAATATTAAGCAATAAGAGGTTATGCAGGTTAAGATTCAAGGTGAAAATGTGTTTATGTGATAAAAAGTGATGCTTTCAAGATTTAAGACCGAAAACATTCCTAAAAGTGTGCAAAATTCTAAGGAATTGTTATTTCTTTGAGCATTGGAAGTGCATTTGAAACACAATAAATGTGAAGTTATTACGGTAATTCGACGGAATTCTTATTTCTGTCATAGGCACTTGGGTAATGCCCCCCCCCCCCCCTTTTCCATTTTTTTTCCTTTTAAGTCTGGGTTCGAGTCACCTTTTTCCTATTTTTCTATTCTAATACATGTGTGTATGCACTATATGTTATAAAAAATGCAACTCTTTTGTCTCTACAAGCTGTTTTTAAAAATACCGTTTTTCACTGATACTTATAAAGAGAGAATCTCTCTTTATATGTATCAGTGAAAAACGGCATTTTTAAAAACAGCTTTTATAACATATAGTGCATATTAGAATAGAAAAATAGGAAAAAGGTGACTCGAACCCAGATTTAAAAAGAAAAAAAATGGAAAGGGGGGGTCCATACCCCAATTGCAAGTGCCTATGATTTCTGTGAGCATTTGGAGTGCATTTGAAACACACTAAATGTGAAGTTATTACGGTCCGTGATTACTGGAAATTAATTCTAATAGTGTGGCAAATTTGGAGTAATTATTTTTAATATGCATTGGAAATACATTTTAAAATTGTGTTATCTCCTTTGTTCATTGTTAAACGTTTTCTACACCTCAGTTTGGTATTTAAATATCCAACCGATAGGCAGTTGGATATTTTGAATATTCAACTGCCTGTCGGTTGGATATTTTGAATATCCAACTAGTGCTGATTGAATCAGTAAAATATACGTAGACTAATAACAATGGTTGACGTCATAGAAGTTTTTTAAGGGTCATTAAATGCTCAGCAGATGACAAGAAAACCGAAAGATGCATGGGAGGGCGGACGAAATGTTCAATGGTGCGTGACGTTGTCGAAAAGACAGACGGATAGAGCGATATGTGAAATTTCTAGTTGGCCTTTTACTTAACTGTTCAATGAATTTTGACAGAATTAATTATGAAAAGAGTGAGTTTACAATGGGTACTAAGGGTAAGAAAGTGAAATTTGTGAACGTGTTTGTGGATATCAAATTTCAAATATTTTTAATGAAACGAAGGGAAGCGCTTAAATGTATGACGGTGCGTATCCGTCAAATGACGTTATTTAGCTGCGGCGACTATACCATAATCGCACGTTGTATATAATCCGATATTTTGAAAAGTATAATGTTGAATTGAAATTTTCAGGTGTGATTTGAAATAAATGTAGCTTTCATCATTTATAAATTTGTTGTTTTACGTCGACGGATAGCGAAGTTGTGACATTACTTTTGGATCAACTCTCATAAAATGTGTTCATGCAGGTGATCACACACCCTTGCATTTCTGCTTTTTCACCAGTACACACAAAAATCTTACAATCAGTACTTTTTAATCAAATATTTCGACAAAACTCTCTCTCTCTCTCTCTCTCTCTCTCAAAAGTGAAAAATAGTAAAATATCAAACGGGATAAATAAGTTATATATAGAAACTCTTGAATATATAAAGTGATAACTGCTTTTTAAAGTTAAATGTGCTTCGTGAGCGATGTTGCCCATTCACTGATAGAATTACCTAGTTAAACTACTTTGTACTTTTAAAGTCATATATGGCGTAACTGATCAAAAAATATATTTTTGAAAATTACAAAATTAAGTGAAGAAATATAGTTAATACATTTAAATTAAAGCTTTTCACACAATTCTGAACACGGAGAACACCTCGTTTCATCGAATAATACGATTTTATCTTCTCTGTAATGTGTTATTTAAAACTTTTGTATTTTCTTCCGAGTCGGAGAAAATTCCGAGAATATAAATTAAATTGTGATATCTTTATAACGCAATTGACTTAGATTTTGTAATTTACCGAAAAGTTCTATCTTTTTATAAAGTAATGATACAAATAATAAGTTCTTATAATTTTAGTCGAATAACTTTCATTGTTAATACGCCATATATGGCTTTAAGGTAGTGATTTTATGGATAGTGATAAGTAATAACTGTGTTTAATAGCTAAGATAGTGAAAAGTGGGGTAATGGTCGTAAAGATACTTAAATACCTAGTGAAAGTTACTTATGAATGCTTAGATTTACTAATGTTATCTACCTAGTAAAACTACTTTTAAGGTAGTGATTGTATGGGCAATAAAGGATCACTTCATTATAAATAGGGATCTGACCTATAGGACCGGGCTTGGTTTTATTCTCTACAAAAAGCTTGCCGATTTCCGTTCTGATTAATGACATTAGGCTGAATACATATAACAATTTGTTTTTCCTAAATCTTTATTTCAGTGAGTAGAGATAGAAGCTGAACCCTTTCATAGATTTCGGAGTTTGTTATTTCCAAACATAATAATTGATATTTGTCTTTACTTCTCATTGTGCTTAATGGTAATGTCTACTGTCTCTGAAATTCTATTCTTTATGTCTACGGATTTTTTCCGTGGATATATTAAAACATGCCATTAATGTGTGCAATATATATAGGCCTAAATGAAATCCAAGGAAAACAGTTTCTGATATATGTAGACAAAGTCAATGTGATTAAATTCTAAGGAATATATACAAATGTAATTCATCGCAGCTCAATGCTGCCAAAAATACCTGTATTGAGTAACACAAAGTGAGCTTTTCTTGTCCTCGGAGAAAGTGTGCTTATATTGTTCCGCCTGACTGACAACTGTACATTGGATTGTTACGATCTGATCTCTCTTTAGTATTCCTTATAGCAAGAATGGGCATGCATATAGGATAGATAATTGAAAGTAAATGCACAGGTCTATAAAAAAATATAATAGTCTTTGAAAAGGCGGAAAATTAAAACTTTAAAAGTGTGGTACCAGGGGGATTCGAACCCTCGACTTTAAAAAAAAAAGTATCGTCAGTGTAATAGTCATGCACATATATCAACTGAGCTAGTCTGACTATACATTTGATTGTCATAAATTTAAAGCGGATTATCAAAATCAGGTTTCCTTATTTTTGTAGGTTTTTTGTGAATTTCGACCCTAGGGCAGGGGTGCCCCTAAAAAAATTCTATCTTAAATTATTCTTTACATCCCAACCTATCAAAATATCACAGTTTTATTTAGGGGCAGGCCTGCCCTGAAGGACTTCTAGGTCAAAATACATGCAAAAACCAACGATTTAATGGACAAAATGGTGTTTTGGCCAACTTTGGAGGTTTATTGTACAGTTTTAAAAAATAAATATTAAGTATAAAATACAAATTTGAAAAATTTAGACATATATACGACAGAAAATAACAAATAAAGATTAATTTTTGAATGTCACTTTTTCCGGGAAATTGTTCTCTCCTATAGGTCAATTCTTTTGTTAAAGCGAATACATCCTTTACTAGTCTTCCAGTGACTTCACTAATTATTTTTTTTCAGTGTTAGGACACTACATACATGTAGTTTATACTTCCGAAAATCCCTGCAGGTCAGTTGTATGCCTAACGCTACATTTAATGTGGTGTATAGTAAAAGTTATTCTTAATTATTGTGTCTCACAAAGTTAGGCATCTGGAGCACATTTAAAATTATTTTTCTGATCCTTGGTATCATTTTGTCACTGTACATACTCATGATACTTAATATATCCAGCTAGGATCCACATACACATGTACGTTTATCAATTATATATTTTATATGTAAAGCATTTTCAATGGAGTATTTCTTATGTGTCTTCTTTTATTAGATCATAAATCTATGAATATCCTTCAAAATTTAGATAGCAATCGAAATGAGAATTATTATTATTATATGAGTATACATTAAAATAATGAATATATATGATTAAAAAATATACAAGTAATACTTTATAAATAAATTTTTAATATATAATTATGTGTGTATGTTATATTTATAAATGTATATTTCTATGAATAGTAGTATGTACACTATATGTTATAAATAAGAAATAATTTATCGTACTAAAAGAATGAATACAGGTGATGCACTTATACCTGCGTCGTGAAATCGATATAAAAAATCTTTACAGGAAAATGAGAATTTTCGGAAATAAACACGATATCTTTTGTCCTTTCTGTGACCTCTTTGTATTCCATACCTGATCATAAATACTCATTTTTGGCAGGGATGACAACAGGAAATAGTTTTTTTTTTTTTTTTTTTTTTTTTTTTTTTTTTAGAGACAGTGTGATTTTTTCATAATATAAAAGACCAAAGGGCCAAAAAGGGGCCTTATCCTATCTTGTCCTTTATTTTTATTTCAGAAGCATTTTAACATATTCTTATTATTTCTTTTTAAAAAATTGAGATATTTTCAATATGTTATTGGTAAAAATGTGTATCTATTATGAGGAAAAAGAAATATGAAGCGATATACCAACGCAAGACGAAGGAAGCTCGGTATTCATGAAATTAAAGTCGGGCTCGAGAAACACACACTAAACTGCTTCCTGTTATTTTTTTCTGGAAAAGCACGTCAATCTCAGATTTTCAGTTTGTCAAGAAATAAAAAGAAATGGCAACTAAAAAGAAAAGAGTTGGAGAATTAGATACAGCTGAACAAATGTCGGATCCAAGTGACGGGGAAGACATGGCCGGCGAGACTGAAATGGAAGTGAACGAGGTAAACACAACAGTTTCCGCGTATTGTGCAAGACACATGTGTAACTTGAATTTCCTCTAAATTTTTATGTTGATTATTTTAAAACAGTTCCAATTTTTTTTTTGTACCACACAAGACATTTTGTCCTATGTAATCAATGAAAACACAGGACCAATCCAATTTTTCAGTTAAAAAAACAAGTATTGAAAGGTAAACATGAAAATATAGAACCAAGGAAATCTTCAATACTTATGAAATTTACCACCTATCAGGATTCTCTAATGCATAATATTGTAGATAGCTCATGCAGTTTTAATCGCATTCATTCTGGTATTTGTATTTGCGAGATATTTTATCCTTTAATGTGTTATAACAATCAAACAACTCATTGAATGACTCAAAAAATGGCACATTGGACTAGAAGCGGTGATGCCCCGTAGTGTGATTTATTTTGCATAGATGGTTTAAATATAATTAAAAAAAACATTGGTTTAAATTTTAAAGGATTTAAGATGAACTATTGTATTGAAGTACACATTCTGTTTCTTGACATTCCATCGAGCCTGTAAACATGGTAAATAATGCTTTTTAGAACTTATTAATAATTAAAACACACAAAAAATATCTGAAAACAGTAAAGAAGTTGACTTAAACTTGATTTGCCTTTTCTTTTAATTACTGCATTATTAAAAATAAAATTTTTGTTGTAAATTAAAGATAAAATGAGTCATATCTGACAGACTCTGTATTTATGTAATTTTATGTCCATTTTACAGGAGATACAGGTTGACTTTGAGGCCCGAGTTCCAGAGGGCAGTGATTTCCATGGCATCAGGACCCTTCTACAGCAGGTACATATCGTATAATGATCAGCTCACATGTAGGTGGTAATGCAAATATATATTCAATCAGGACTTCCAACAACATACCCAGAAAGTTATTAAAAGTCTTCCAAATCTTTCAGACACCCCCATGAAATGAAGATGACATTCTTAAAGATTGGCATTTGTAAAGAAAAATAAAATTTGGTCTGAATTTAAAAAGCATGTTTATATGTGACTAAAATAGAGAACATGTTTTTAATTTTCAGCTTTTTTTGAAAGCCAACATCAACTTGTCAGAAATGGCAGACATCATTATATCACAGGGACAAGTTGGAAGTGTGGTCAAGGTAATCTAATGTCTTACATGTAAAATCTTTCATAAATGTCTTATTTAACAACAAAAAAGATATCCTGTAAGTATTTTTTACCATTTACAGAAAAAAGGATCTTGCGATTATCAAACGATATTTATTTCGTAGATCATGCTACGAAGTTCTATGTAGACAGTGATACATATTATTTCTTGATGCCACCAATTTTGAAACCTAGCTGCCATATATAAACAGATTTTTATCAATGCATTTGTAAAATATGAATCTTGGAAGAGTTCCTGTTTATAACTAGAAAACAATTAAATTCAAATATAAGGGAGTTTGATTGTATTCATGCAAGCTTTAGTCTCAGTGGAAAATTCTTTTGTACAAGGCAATACCTGTTGCTTTTATAAATTCTACGATACATACATTTCAATATTAAAATGTTCTAATTTTCAATTTCCCAGCAATCCTATGTACCTGAAGAAGATGATGATGAAGATGAAATGGCAGAAGATGACCCAGTCTTAGCAGTTACTTCAGTCATCAACATCACAGACAAAAAGGTAAGATGTCAATGTCATTGATAAATATGTCAAAGTTCAATATCACTTATAAATAGGTCAGAGGTCAACATCATTGATAAATAGGTCAGAGGACAAAATGCAATTAATCCCATGTTTCCAAATCGATGATGCCCTAGCATAACCAACAAAAAAGAACAGTGAATCCTTAAAATAATTAAAGAGAGAAAATCCAAGCTTATTAAATATCAATCATATGCATGTTGGTAAAAAAAAAAATAGTTCCTGTGCACATGTTTCAAATTTTATTCATAAAAAGGCTAGAAACCATTTAAATGTGCATTTTGCTTGAAAATTATTTGTGAGCTCTATATTTAGTTGTTTTTTTACCCCAGATAAAATCATGATAATGTCAAAGAAACATTTAGTGCCCATATCAACTTGTTTGACAATTCTTGACATTCTAATACCTGGGTTTTGACAATTGCTTGCTTTCAAGGACATGGAGTGTGTGAAGCAGGTGCGGTCAATGTTGATTGACCAGTGTCAGAAGTGTGGAGGAGATCAGAAGTTCAGCAAGGTCCTGAATGACAGTGACCGCCACGTAGGTCTGCTGGTCAGTGAACGATACATCAACATCCCCCCACAAATAGCTGTACCTATGTTTGACTCATTACTGTAAGTACATACAGTCTTTTTTTTACAATGTTTTGTAAGATGCAGGGAAGGTTGTATTGCTGTTTTTAAAATTTTTAATGAACACTATTAACCATGTTTTCCAAGAAGTCATGTTGGGAAAAGGGGTAGAATTTACTTTGCAAGAAAACAAAATGTGCCTGTTCATGACTTGGAATTTGTTTTTATGCGTGCTTTGTAGCAATTTTTGTGATGCAGAGCTATTCTCGCAAATCTTTTGTACATCTGCTAAAAAAGAAAAGCAAGACAGTGAATGCTTCTAAAATTCTTAAGTTTTTATATTCTTAAGTGCTTCATCAAATTAATTTTAACAGAAAAGAAGTGGAGAAGTGTAAGAATAAGAAGATGAAGTACGACTTTTCTTATTACATTCTACTGTGTAAGACATACAGACAAAAGGGCCAGAAAAATAGTCCCCTGTTCTTCACCAACGCAGAGGAGGAATATCTACAGGAGGTCAGTCATTTAGTGCCATTGATTTATAAAAATATAATTTTATATTAAAACAGGCCCCAAGAACAAACTGAGAACAAACTTGACTAAAATTTTCCATTTTATTTTATGTATTTACAATTTAATTAAAAAATTGCAATTTTGTATTGATTTGAATTCAAATTTATGAGGAAAACTCTTTTGCATTATTGAAATTATTTCAAAAGTTATGTTTATATCTGTTTAAGACATTATTCTAAGTTTATAGGTATTCATGGAAGCTAGTTAAGTTAAATTATGTGTTTAAAATTAAAGGAAAGGTGCACTTAAGCAATACTTAATGGGCCCTTTTTATGTGCCATTTTACTTCAGAATAAACAAGCATTCTGAGAGTATTGCATAAGCAATACATGTCCCCTACCGGGTTCCCCTTTTTCTTCAGGATGTCATTTTTTAATGTGCAAAAGTCATGTCCAAGGTTACACTGAAAAATTTTCAAGTTCTAAATGCCTTAAATCTAATAAAATACTAAACATCAAGAGGACAATTAAACTTATTTATCCATCGTCTTTTCCTCGCTTCATATTTTTTTGTCGACAATCGGAAGTTAGCGCAGTTCAAACCCGATCTTTAGTTTATTAAGCGATTATGAAAAATATTCAAAATGCCATAATTCTGTCAGAAATCAATGAAGCGAAACAAAATTCAAACTTGATCTGTAACTCATTTAGATACACTCACGTGCCAAAATTCAGCTCATTATCTGCAAGCGTTTAGAAAAAAAGTGCGGAAAACCAAGTGGGAATGAAAAATATTCAAAATGCCATAATTCTGTCAAAAATCAATGAAGCGAAACGAAATTCAAACTTGTGATCTGTAACTCATTAAGATACACTCACATACCAAAATTCAGCTCAATATCTGCAAGCGTTTAGAAAAAAAGTGCGGAAAACCAAGTTGGAATGAAAAATATTCAAAATGCCATAATTCTGTCAAAAATCAATGAAGCGAAACGAAATTCAAACTTGATCTGTAACTCATTAAGATACACTCACATACCAAAATTCAGCTCAATATCTGCAAGCGTTTAGAAAAAAAGTGCGGAAAACCAAGTGGGAATGAAAAATATTCAAAATGCCATAATTCTGTCAAAAATCAATGAAGCGAAACGAAATTCAAACTTGATCTGTAACTCATTAAGATACACTCACATACCAAAATTCAGCTCAATATCTGCAAGCGTTTAGAAAAAAAGTGCGGAAAACCAAGTGGGACAACTGACGGGGACGGACAGACGGACGGACGGACAGACGCAGAGGAAACCTATAGTCCCCTCCGGTTTCACCGGTAGGGGACTAATAAACAAAACGTTCTCTATTAGTAATAGGTAGATACTACTGGATATTTCTAATCAAAAAGCATGTTAAGCGCCACTTATTACCATTACAGGCTTAGTATGGACTTTCAGTAAGGCGTTGCATTCTCGACGTTACCTAATTAGCTTCTGTTTACACAGCTTCCCATCACTGTTGAAATATACATGTGATAGAGATGCGGTCGAATGTAGTAAATAGCCAATTATAAGTTCTCTCATGACACAGAGGTGGGGCATAAGTCGTCTCATCGTTATCAACAACAATTTAAAGTTCCTGATGTTATTAATTTCGTAACCAATGAGAATCTACTAATATTCGCTTTTACGTAGCGCCGAGAAAGTCACGCCCTTTGAAAATCCAAAGAAGGGTTGAAAAACTCCTAAATCAGCGTGGATTTGAAACAATTGAAATTTTAAAGAGTTTGGAGATACACAATAAATCTGGAAAAGTTGTATTGAACCTTTGAACAATCTGATGGTGGATCATAGGCGGGCGCGTTTGCGGAATACATTTCTTGCGCCAAACCTGTTTTTAAAAATATGGAATGGAGTTGTGAAGTTGCCTGTATCTAAATTGATTACACTAATTGCATTTGAAAAATTACAATAATAGTTTCATTGAATTTGAAATTAAAAAGGAGTGTTATACATGTACATGATGTAGGTGGCTTTTTGGCAAATTTTAAAAAAATCTAAAAAAAAAAAAAACCCAAAAAACCCCCAGAAACCCTGAAAAATTGACATTGATAGATATAAACTTGTCTTTATACTGTTATGTGTAGGTGAGTGATGCTAAGTTCCAGTATTCAGTCCAGGCCGACAGAGACACAGTAGTGATGGGGACCTGGGACTCTGAGGATCAGTTTGAGGCCTTCAGGACTGTACTGCTGATCCCCGCAGACAAACTCAGACAGGGCGTGGAGAAAATCTAATCCCAACTGGCCACCACTTGATGTGAAATCAGAAAATAAATTTTTTATTTCTGTTAATTTTTGTTTTATTGTTTTGAGACAAAGTCAAGATATAATAAATAATTTTGTATTGATTTTATGGTGCTAGATCTATTATGATGTCATATAATCAATTTCAGAATTCTTCTTCCTATACTTTACGGTTTCAGCACAATAATGTAGAAAATTGGATATTTTCATGGCATTCAATTTGAATAAAATGGCAGTGTCCATGTTTTGCAATGGGAAACCCAAAATATGTGTAGGATGAAAAAGTAATAGAAGAAGCACAACCGCAATATGCAATAAGGATTTTATTAAAATTTCGTTCAGTGGTGTAAGAGGAGTTGCGGATAAGAGATGGGTATACCTAAAGCGTATCAAACAGATGGACAGAAATCCTGTTTAATAAATACATTTCCGCTTTTCAAGCAGGGGGAATAAAAAAAAGATTAATGTAGGCAGGCAATTTAAGCATTATGGCCCATGCATTTTTTTGCTATTCAATGTCTCTGAAAATCTTTCTCAAGACTGTTGTTACTCAAAATCTCTGAAACACTCAGTTTTCTGCATTTGAAATAATAATATGGTTTACTTACTTACCCTCCCGATCAAAGATGTTGTTTTACACCATGTTCAATTCCCATGAGTGCTTTCAGTACTTTGATTTACAGGCACTTGTCTGTTTTACACAGTTACATGTACAAAATCAGAATTTAATTCGTATTTTAACTTGCAAACATTCCTTGCCCTTATCAAAGGGCTCTTATCAAAACAGAAGAACACAATTCGGTGATTTTTAACTTAGCTTGATTGTCTGTGACACCCAACTTATGTTTATTACCCCCTGCTTTCGCCAAAGAGAGGGGACATTCAATCTCATTCGTCTGTCAGTCTGTCCGTCACAAAAACTTTAACCTTGCTCATACTTTTGCTTTAGTGGAGCTATGACTTTCGTATTTCACACGTGTGTTCCTAGTGACAAGACCTTTTTTGAGTACAACCAAATTTGAACTTGGAGTTTTACCCACTTTTACACAAAAATTCCTAATTTTAGCTTCGGCCATAACTTTTGATTGGTGGATACTAGGGTTTTTATATTTCACATATGTATTCTTTGTGTCAAAACCTTTTATGGATACCAACACTTTTGACCATGACGTTGGAGATTTCCGTACTTATGAAAACTAGAGTGCAATGGGCCACATCGCTCACATGAGCCCTGTAGCTTTGAAAAAAGCAGTTAATTCAATATAAGAACATAGTAAAACGGAATAATTTGAAGGAATTTCACAGATTAAAGTCCAAATTTAGTATAATAAAATGTGCATGTGAAACACTGATGCCCCTTATGGAAACATAGCAAAGATTAAACTTTTGTTAAATGCAAATTTAAATAATTGGTAAGAAGTAGGATATTCTCACTGGAAAACAGTTGTGAAATTTGGAAGTAGGCCAATCGTCAAGGTCAAAAGGTCAGGGTAATTAGTATCCAATGAAAGCTCTTTCCACATGAATACTTATGTAGAGTATGAAGCCCTAACCCTAATCATTCAGAAGTTATGGCCAAGGTTAATCTTTTAAAAGTATAGATCACAAATGAAAGGACTTGTCACAAGGATTAAATTTGTAAAGTACATGTAGTCCTTACCCTTTAAAAGCTATGGTCAATGTTTGCTTTTTTTTAAAGTAGGTCAAACTCATAGGTCAAGGGGTCAAAGTTTTTGATATCAAATAAAAGGTCTTCTCACAAGTATTACCTATATGAAGTATGAAAGCCTTATCCATTACTGTTCAAAAGTTATAGCCAAGGTTAAAGATTTTTTTGCAAGTACAAAAATCTACATGGTCAAGGTCAAAGGATCAAAATTGTTGGTATCCAATGAAGGGTCTCTCTACAAAGAATACATTATTATGTGAATTATAAATGTTCTGGTATTAACTGTACGGAGATACAGCCATAGTAGAAAGTTTAAAATTTCCATGTAAACGTGGGTCAAACTCCAAGGTCATGGTCAAATTTGATGATACCGAAAGGAAGGTCTATACACATGTGAAATATGAAAGTCATGGCTTCATTAAATCAAAAGTTATATGCAATGTTAAGGTTTTTGCAGACAAACAGAGAGACATCTAGACAAACAGACAGAGGGGCATGACAAAAACTATATACCCTCCGACACTTCATTTACGGGGGCATAATAATATATTGAAAAGTTATTTTCGTTCAGAAATGTTGATTTTGTGCGACGTATTATTGGACAGGCGTTAATTTCTTATAAATTTGAGTTATTTAGTTGAAATAATTATAATATATCACTGAATGGGAGATGTTTTAGCTATATAATTATGATAAAGGAGAAAATGAACTTATATTGGTAAATATTGGCACCTATATGGTGTATTTAAAAATAATGACCTGTAAAAAGCTCCATGTCTGTTTGTATCTGATATTTTTATTCTAATGAATCTATGTATACACATACATGTACCATGTATACACTGTGTATTTATTTATTTATTTAGTGGGGATCACAATTACGTATCGAAATGTCTTGTCGGTTTATATATCTGAATAAACACACTCTGTTGTTGCTGAATCCAATCCACAATCGGTGAGTTTTCTCATCATAACTCAGGCTATGTGGAAAGTATTTCACTTGTTGTTTTGTCCATATTTGCGACAGTTGGTTACCATCCTTGTCTAATACATGTATTGTACGGGTGTTTGCATCACACACGAGGATTAGTGAAAACACGTCTGTACATATTCCACATGGCATGATTCCTGACGGTAATGATGATGAAGAACGTCCTGTGTAGGAGAAACGATGTTTTCCTCCACGCTCTGTCACCACTACAGCCTTACGATCCCAATCAGACACAATAATATCGCCATTTCGGTTTTCCGTGATGTAGACTGGTTGACTACATAATTTGTTTTGAATGGTCTGTATGTGTTTTCCTGTGCTGTTGTAACGGTTTACTATGCCCGCCTTTCCTATATCCCAAATGCCAACCAGCAGATCTCCTGTTAATCGTGAGATATATAAGCAAGATGGTTTTCTTGATTCAGTATTCTTTATCAATGTGTTTTTTCTGTAATTTTTGGATAGTTTAATCATGTTACCATCAGCGTCGACATAAATAAGATCACAGGTAGAGGTTACTGCATGATATCCAACAGTTCCAAAAGTATAAACCATATCTGTTATATGACGTAGTTTTTCTCCTTCAATGTTTGTAAGGAACATCTTGATTTCCATCACATCGCTGATCCAGACGCGGTCTAGCTGATGACAGACAGGAAATATGTGTAACTTCACTAACTTCTGTCTCGATCCATTTGAGTAATTTAGGCGCAGGCATAAGTTTTAGCAGACATTCATTTCTAACTTGTCTTTTCCCCGATTCTTTGGTTTGGATTTCACTCAGCAACCTTATCACATCCTTCATGAAGGTTTCCTCCTTCAGTGACAGCATGATATGACGTTTAAGTTTAGGTGTGTCTTTTATTTTGTGAATTCTGGAATTTTTCAGTATTGAGAGAAATTTTACCGATCTGTTTGATGGCTGTTCAGATCTATATTCAAAGTTCTGAATGTCTGCAATGTGTCTTTTTATTTTTCTACTCTGTTTTTGAAATCTATCCATTATATAACCTCTCAATTTGATTTTATCAGTAAAAATCTTAATATCTATGAGGTCTTTTAATTTCTGAGCTTTTGTTGAAACATCGGAATAAAAATTTATAATTTTCTTCGGAAAAGTTTTCAAATCGGCTTTGATTTCTGCAAGAAGAAAACAGCTGTTATAAAGTGTATCGCCTCTGATACTATGAACGATTTCTTTATATTGTTTTCGGTGTGTTTTATATGCCCTTTTAATATCAAATGTTTTGTGTTTTCTGTGGAATTACACTGGAAACATACCGGAGCATTGCACGTTTTACAGTTGTTGTGAGGTGTGTTGTATTTGTATTGTTTCATCGTGTCTATTATTAGTAACATTACGTTTCTTGAACATTCCAGAGTGGTCAACATGTTCGGTAATCTTCTAGAACATTCTTGAACTTTGTATATCCAGAACTTTCCAGTAATATCATGTACTTACAATTTCTAGAATATTCTAGATTTATGATACTGTATAAATACCCTGTCAATTCGATTCATAGGAGACGATTGTCATACAAGCATCATTGAGGTACGTATTACTGGGATATAATTTCACTGGGACATTGTGTGCAGCAACGGACACTCTGAAGTATGTATTTTTAGATTTTTGCTAAGTTTGTACTTAATGATTTGTATATTACTGTAAATAAATTATTGTTAAGTTTAAACTGTGTGATTGATCTTTGCTGGCATTTAGGGTTATTCTGACCCATAACAGAATTGGGGGCTCGTCCGGGATAAAGAATTTCTTGCACTTTTGCAGTTTATTGTCAAAATTTTGTTTATTGAACCGTTAAATTTGATTATAAGCCAGCAGAAATCAACATGGTGTTTTCGGTCACAGACTTTCTTAGTTCACCAAGTGTTCAGGTTTTTGATTCGTTAAAAAAGGATGACTTGATCGCATTAGGTATGCATTTTGGGTTAGAAGTTAAATCCTCACAGAGAAAGCAAGACATTAGAATTAAGGTTGCAAACAAACTAGTA
>NW_026920647.1:0-17557 GCF_032062105.1 Saccostrea cuccullata
GGCCAAAATAGCCTACCAAAGTTTTACATAGAAATATATAGGAACATTCTTTAAAAATCTTTTTCTCAAGAATGACAAAGCCATAATTCATCATATTTATATGGGAGCATGCTCAGGTAGTGTAGATTCAAGTTTGTTCAAATCATGACCCCCGGGGGTCGGGCGGGGCCAAAATGGCCGACCAAAGTTTTACATAGATATATATAGGAAAATTCTTTAAAAATCTTCTTCTCAAGAATGACAAAGCCATAATTCATCATATTTATATGGGAGCATGCTCAGGTAGTGTAGATTCAAGTTTGTTCAAATCATGACCCCCGGGGGTAGGGCGGGGCCAAAATGGCCGACCAAAATTTTTAAAGATATATATATAGGAAAATTCTTTAAAATCAATATCTAAAAAATAGAAAATCCATGATTGGTCATTAGACTACTTTTGGATTTAAACTTTACCAAAAAAAAGCCATTTTCTACTTTTTCCTACCCTTAGTGCTCAGGTGAGCGATGTGGCCCATGGGCTTCTTGTTTTTTTTTACTCTAGATCACATATATATCTCTTTTAAAAATGTCTATACCATAATAATTATCTGTGGCGTCTAAAATAAAATAATATCACTGAGTCGATGTCAGACTTATGTGTATTTTGAAAAATCAAATTACATTGTTATAAAATAAAATATAGAAAAGATTATTTACAAATTACCAAAATTTGTCAAGATCTTTCCTCAGACAATATCCCTTCTTGAATAAAGCATTATATATATACGAGGGTTGTCCATATCTTTTATATTTGGCGTCATATTATCAAATAAAATATATAAAAAAGGCGCACAAATATAAATCTAATTACCATTTAATTATTTATTTAATAATGTTAAATTAAATTTATTTAATTGATGTTAAAACATAGAGCATAGGGAGTGTAGCCGCGTCACAATGGAACGTCACATTTTGAAGTGTATTTTTTCTTAGAATAAGATTAAAAAAAGTGCTTAATCTACCAATTTTTCAAAAGACACAATTCTCGTCATTTTCTAGTTTTTAATTAAAAATGAAATGATGGCATTGGTATTTTTGATAAAAAATATTGTTGTTCTACACTGCTGAACTGAACAAAGGGACTGTCAAAATGGGGAGAAAATGGTTCGACGAGTTGAAATGCATTTTTGCTTCAGAATATGGAAATCATCACAAGCGACAGTTACGCTAATTAATCAGTCTTACAGAATTAGGAATGTAGATAAGAGACATCTTAATAGATGCATGGTTTCAGCAATTTTGGGCGGGTAATTGGTCACTGAATGATCAGCAGAGGACAAGAAGACCGAAAGATGGTAGATCAGACGGACATAGACAGGTGTATAAAGTGACATATGAATTTTTAAGTAAACTTTGTCTGATGCAACTGTTCAAAATTTTTTGACAGAGGGCTTAATTATTAAAACAGTGAGTGTTTAATGGTACGAAGACTTATGACGTTATATTTAGGTACGGCGACTACTATAGACGCACATCGTTTAAAATCCGATATTTTGAAAAGTATACATCATATTCCTTTGAATTTTTCGGGTCTGATTTGAAATAAATAAAGCTTCGATCATGTATAATTGTGTTGCTTTACATCGATTTATAGCAATTTTATCAAAATTGTGACATTACTTTTGGATCAACATTCGTATATATATAATTAATTGAAGAAGTTCCCTTATATTGTGAGGTACGTTTTCATTTTATGCATTTACCTCGTAAAAATCTTGTCTTTGAAATTTGTCATGCCCAATTAGCCTCATCGGTGAAAATAGAAATCCACTCTTTTCTTCACTACTCCAGTTTGTTCCCGTTTTACACACATTTGAATTTCAGACATAGAAAAAAATGTGTGTGAAACGGGATTTGACCAGGTTAATTAGTTAATCGGTATATACCAAGGTTTGCAGATAGGGGAAAGGTAGACCCATAGGAGAGGATTGGAAAAGAAAATTATAGATACAATTTTTCAATTTATTCAATCTTTACTTTTATAACAAAATGGAAATTTGTTCTAAATTATTAATCATGAATACTAATTGGTGTCACGTTCTGAAATATCAGCTTTAATTTCTTTTTTTTTTAAGAAATAGCAATCATTTTTTATATATAATAATTAATATAACATGCAAATAAAATATTCAATAAATTCACTTTTCGCTATAAATATTCATATACATAAAATCAATATTTATTCTTCCTGTTTATGATCCATAGGTTAATACAGGTAAATCCTAACCAGAAATCAGACTATAATTGTTATCAAAACAAATTTCACACCTATTGTTCTATGCTTAATTATCAAATGTGTGCAAAACGGGAACACTAGACAGTACATTAAAACTCGTTTAAGGAATATCACATTTAAAAGACATGCAAACGGAGAGTTTCTGATTTTTTTTTTATATAAATTTGATTAGTTAATAAAATTGGTTTAATATCTTGAAAAGAGCATGCTATTATGGATACGACAATAAAAATAAACATATTAATTCCTGAAAATTAAAAACCTTCTACATATTCCGACCTTTTAAATTAAAAAAAAAGATGGTTAGAAAATAAATTCATTTTAACGATAATTAGACAAATTAGATCCCCTCTTAAATTAAACTGTATTTTGTTCATTTTAAGACAGAAAATAATTAAAAGATTTGTGAGAAATATTTTTTTTCTTTTAAAAATTGGATTTAAGAAAGTAACAAAAAAGGTCTTTCAATTATAGAATGTTTTTTAATGTCTAGCTTTCAGAACATATAAAATAGGATTATCAAGGAAAGGCATTTTAATAGCTGGATCCTAGAATGAATACATTAATGGGGAAAATATAACTTAATTCCCTTGAATATTTATATTTTTTTCTTTCAAGTATTGATAACAATTCTAATTTATTATTATAAAGGCAAATATAGAGTCATGTCCTCTATAAATATTCAAATGAAATCTTACCTTTTCCTACCTGATTTTCAAAAAGTTGGAATGTGTAGAATAAACCAGGTACAGCATAAAATATTTTTTCAACGAATGTATTTTTTTTTTTTACAATTTCTTCTATCAGAGATTGAAACACAAAAGATATATACATTTATGCATTGTTACAACGCGATATGTAATAACAACGCGAAATGTAATAAACCTGGATTATTACATTTTGCGTTATTACATTTTGCGTCGAAATCAACGTAGAGTATAATAAATTTATATATAAATTTAACAACATATTTTTGAGGATTATTACATTTCGCGTTATTACATTTTGCGTCGAGATCAACGCAAAATGATTTTTGGATTACATTACATTTTGCGTTGTAACATTTTGCGTTGAGATTAAGCAAAAGGCAAGAACGTAAAATTGTATTAGCACACTTTTTTGTCAGCCAGATTGAGTACAATTTCCAATAGAGTAGTGGCCGATGAAAAGAAATTAAAACAAAAGGAAAAAATAGGTATATGCAATTTCTTACAATTAATACATTTTATAAAATATCGAATTAATATTAGCTACATGCATTTAAAATCAGTTTAATAAATGTATTCAAATTATTATAGGTGATGCAAATTAGAAACGTGCATGTGTGGGCGGGGTTATGGGGATGGGGTAATGATCAGTGTGCTTTTGCTTTTTCATAGACAAATGCAATGAATAAAAAAACTATTCACTTGTACTGGCATCTGTAAATATATAGCAGGAAGGGATTTATTGACAATAATGATACCATACTGTTCCATGCAAATCACCAGCATTGCAGACAAGCAAAAACAAAATTCTCTCTCTTTCTTTCCATCCAATAATCATATGGATTGTGTTTGCATGCCCATAACAATACAATAAGAAACATACGAAGTAAACACCCAACCCTTTTCGTACCCCTCCTCGCTTGACACACATTTACGAGGGTCATTCAAAAAATACGTAGACAATGTCCTCCATCATCATATAATTCTTACAAAATTCAAGATCAGCACATTTTCATATGTAAAAACATTTATTTTGTCAGTGTGTAAAGTTTAATTCCATTTGATTAAATGAAAAACAATGTCGAGAAAGTTTCTCAAAATTACTAAGCCTTTTCATTACATACACCGTTTTTAGCTTCTTCCAAATTTCACTTTACGCTTTTTTACAAACCGCTTGGCGGTTTATAAAGCGTAAACTACCCCAACCCAGTTTATACCGTATAAAATGGGTAGCTATTAAATTCATTCCTTAAATAACGCAAAATGTCATAATCTAATAATCGTGTTGCATTTGTATTACATTTTGCGTTATTGCATTCTGTGTTGATCTCGTCGCAAAATGTAAAAATCAAGGTTTACATTTTGCGTTGTAACAATGCATTGAATTTGAAGTAAACATTATACTTTCATTGACTGAATTCGAGAGCAACTTTCGTTTTGTAGCACTCATCAACCAAAAATAATCAAAACATAGCAAATATTCTAAAATCGTAACAGGCGAAAATGATAAAAAGTCAACAAAGTTAAAAAACATATTTTAGCATATAGGTCACGGTCAAGGTCACAAGGTCATTGACCTTGGTGTCTTTTTAAAGAACTTGAGTTGTGAAGTATGCATACCAAATATGAAGTCTCAACCATTCATGGTTCAAAAGTAATGGCAAAGTTTAAAGTTTAAAGACAAACAGATAAACAGGACAAAAATCTTTCGACCCGGGCGCATAAGAAGGTGAATTATAAAAACGATTTGATCTTGTGCTTCGGCAAACCAAAAAACAAAAATGTTTTGTAGAATATTGATCCCCGCACAATACAATGTTCCGGTACATCGTTTATAAAGTACATGTATTCTACAGACTGGCGCTCACAAAATGTTAATAATGAATTTTTCCACACCAACTGAAAGTTTAATTGAGCTTTTCCAATTATCAGGGTCTTGTATGTCTAACTGTCCCTTTATCTATAATCCTTTTCACACTTTTGGTTTCTTTCGAAGAACCAATGAAACAAATTAAACCATTATTGTCACGCTCAGTATAGAGCTGATTCTAAATTATTAAAATAAAGGGTCAAGCCCGTTTCCAAGGGGATTAAACGAAACAAAAAGAGTGGAGTCATTACAAAAAAAATCTCTAGAATCACTGGACCAGAAAAAATTAAACTTATAAGGAAGCCATCTAAAATTGAATTCATATTATTGAAATCATGACACCCGTTTGTAAGTCGATGCAACGACTGTCGCCGATATTGAACAATGATTAATTACTTGTGACGTAGTAGTGACGTTGCGGTCTAACAATTCTTATGCCGGTCAAGAGTGAAATTGTTAGACCAATGTAATAAACATTTCTTTTGTTGGACTTTAAATATATAGAAAGCTATTTATTAGGGTATAACAATCTGAATTATAACAGTTTGCGCCGATTTCGACACAAAATGTTACGACACAAAATATAATAATCCTAAAAAAATTATTACATTCTGCGTTTATTTCAATTTTGAATCATATCACTTTGCGTTCATCTCGACACAAACTGTTTAAAGACAAAATGCAATTATTTTGTTGTTACATTTTGCTAGATTACACTCTGCGTTGATCTCGAAGAAAGTTGTAATTACGCAAAATTACGCAAAATGCGATAATCTCCATTTTTAACATTTTACGTTGTTACAGCTCCCCTTGAAAAAAGAAAAAGAAGAAAAAAGAGAAAAAAAAACCCTTTTGAAACAGAATTTAAAATGCTTCAATAAATTCTATTATTTTTCACATATTTTACAGCATAATTAATAAATTTATAAAGGAAGCTCTGGCAACATGATTCTTGTACATATACGTTTCTTTGGGGCAATTCTGGCACTTAGATTCAATGTGATAAGTATATATTTTTCAAAAGCAAGAATAAAAAATGAGCTTTTTAGCATGGATCTAAGATATAAAGCATTTACATCCATTCTCAGAATAACTGGGCTTATTGACGAAATGCATGTCTCCTGGCCCTACTTGAAAAATATGACGTATTCAAAAAGTTGTATGTGTTATTTTTCATTCAGATGTAACTATACACACAGACAGAGAACAAAAAACCTTCTGAAATCGAATTTTTTTTTAAAAATACAAAGCAGAAAACCTATTAATTTTGTCAAAATTTGCATGTCGCCAATCGGTTATCTTATGTTTCCACGTTTATAAAAATCTTCAGTATGTTTATAGAGCTCTTTATTACATCTTACTTTCATGACACATATATATGCAAACAATTATTTTAGATAAGTAATAATTAAAATGTATACGACCATATTCCGAATTCATTTTTCAGCTTGACTTACTGTAGACGTACTTTTTTTCCACAGGGTCATAATTCTGCGGAATCTCAATTTCCGTTTAATCCGCGTGTAGAAAATTACGCGGATTTTTTAGACTGTCACTTTATGCCTTGTATTTATATTTAATACGCTTGGACATTTCCGCGGAAATTCTGTGACCGCGTACATAGCGTAAATTAATACCACGCGGAAAAAAAATCATGGCACGTGATCCCACCTCTGATTTTGCGGAGGTCCGTGTTTGCTCTGCTCTTATTTTGTATTGTTTTATGGACTTTGATATTGAATACTGTTCGTTATCTCCATATCATTTTCCATTGATCTGTCAATTAGTATTTGAATCAATATAAACTTGGGATAAAATATCACGTAAGAGCATCTGTATTCTGCATCTTTGTGATCATGAAAATACTGTGTGTTTATTATATAATACATTGTATGTATATATATAGTTTTTTCTTGAATTTACCTACAACTGTACATGTAATAGACTAGATGTAATTTACATTGTGTAATCAACGTTGCCGTCCTGTATTGATAAATATACTGAAAGGATTAAGAAACGCATATTAAACTTTTGAGTTAAATTAAAACAATTATTTCAAATATGTTTTTCAGCATTTTTTTCATACATTTTAATTCATCTTTAATCAACACGTTACCAAAATTTTGTGCAATTTTGAGCGATAGTTCCTCAGATATTGATATCAATATGGTTACACCCCCCAAAAATAAAACTAAAAAATTTCATAATCTCCCTTTCGCATCAGTAACAAACTTTATTTTCCTATGGATTAAGTTCACCAGAGCATTTATTTTTTCATAGCATTATTAGTCAACCCTTCCGACGGTAGTCTTTGTGGCCGAGATTAGCTGTATTATCCCAAAGTCAACAAATCCCCCCGCTCAATCGAATCCCGCGAATTTTCGATTTAGGATAGAATATACAGAACCCAGCAGGTTTGGTTCTTATGAATGTTTGTAAAAAAGTTTCGACAAATATAAGCTACATTTTTCCAGTGTAAACATGCTAAAAAAAACAATACGCAAATGACGCATACGTGCGCGTTTAAGAGTAAAATCAACGTAAGCTGCCCAAGCTTGCGGCTCAAATTAGAGCGGAGAGTTTTTGTCAGTTTAGGGTGAAAAAAGTGAGTATGTTTGTCTGCTGTATAAGTATCAGTTTCGGTGATAATGCCTTGACAATAACTGAGGTGGCGTGATGAAAAACCCTATCTTGTTGTGACGTTGGTACGCGCCAACGTCACCGTCATGGTTTGTCGGAAACATTTTAAGTTCCCTCTCTGACAACCAAAAAACACTTTTATTTGGTTGAAAAGTTGAAAACAATCTGTACATCGGCATGTTTTTGCCTTTTTATTCACTTATGCAACATTGAATTCAATTACTAAACTCACAGTAGATTCCGTCAGCCATACCACTATTGCAAGCAATTTCTACTGACTGCAAATATGCAAAAACGATGTCTATAATTCTAATGCATAGTATGGTACTACAAAATTTTATTACAAAATTATCATCATTAAAATGCACGTGTTTTTGACTTTTTATCATTTCCCCTACGTGATGCCATACATTTCATGGTTGAGTAGTTTTGACTAGTGATTTTAGTGCAAAGTAACCAAAATAAAAATCTGACCAATTTTCATAATTTTCGGCCACATAGTCAAAAAAATTTCCCAAATAATGTACTTATGCGTTTCTAAATCCTTTCAGTATATATACAGGAAAATATCGAAGTAATTTAATCATTTTACTCAAAAATGTGTCTGGCTGAAGAATAAAAGTGTTCTATTATATTATATTGTATTATATTATATTATATTATATTATATTATATTATATTATATTATATTATATTATATTATATTATATTAATATGATTAATATAGTAACATACAGCGTCAATAACGTAGCTTACGTATTATCTCAGATAATAGGGATATCAAAAACCTCAATATAGACCAATTAGTGTAGGGAAATATTTTTTATTTACATTTACTAGTTAGAGTCATTTGTCTATCAAACTCATTCATGTACTCGGAAACTATGCAGAAGGCAATAATATTTTACGACGTGTATAATGCAGACGCCTGTAAATATTGAAAGCTGATATTCAAAAGTTTTAGTATTACATGATTAATTACTTGTGTAGTAAATGATATTTTTGTAATCTACGTTAATTGTGTCCCCTTTTTTATGTTAGCTTTAATAATTCTGTGTTTTGATATTACATTGAGTACTATTTAAATTAACTTTTCATTTATTCAGTTTCTCATAATAATGATATTCAAAGTTCTGTTTTAAATTTGAAAATTAAATGAAAATTTTGTGATGAACAATTGGTACATACTTGATTTGTTTGTGTTATCGTTAATGTTCTAAATTGATGAGGATGTTTTTATCTTTAGCACACCACGGATTTAGATCGTTAGTTGACTTGACGAACATTGAGAAGCTGAGACTGAGACTGGATATTGCAAAGATTTCAACTTTTCAACGTTTGACAGTATACTGCTCGAAGTGGGGCCAACTTAGGCGTGGTTCCTAATAATACTAACAGCCCTAACAAGTCTACAGGACTCTGCAATACATCACAGGCATTTAACCGACTCTTGCAAATCATTCTACCACATACACCTGGAAACGTATAGAAAATATACGAAATATAGTTACAGAGTCAATAAACCAGTGGTAGCCAAATTAATGTTTCTTACTTAATAATTGCCGAGCTTTTAGTTCGTAAATGAAATTTAAAATACATGTGAGGCTGTGAAAAAAACTAATGAAAGATAGATCAACGTAATTTATCAACATAGACGTTGATTTCAGAGCAATAGCTGCTGGTGTAAAGTTTGTTGATTTCCATCCAATCACATCTGATAAATCACTTGCAGATTATTACTATGAAATGAAGCTTGCTTTGTTACAACGCGAAATGTAATAATAAACGCGAAATGTAATAAACATGGATTATTACATTTTGCGTTATTACATTTTGCGTCGAAATCAACGCAAAATGTAATAACACAAAATACAACAATACACTATTGAGGATTATTACATTTCGCATTATTACATTTTGCGTCGATATCAACGCAATATGTAATAACGCAAAATGTATTATTATACCTCATTATAAATATTCTACACAATGCGTTATCTGATTGGTTCTAGGTTATCACGAGATCGGGCTGTAAAACTTCATATTTCCCGTCGTCGGCACGCTTTTCATCATATTCCACCTCTTCGGAACACCTAGTGAATTTCCCACAACATAGTTTTCGTTCTCCCGAGAGTAGTAGACGTCACATTTGCCTGGTTTACGTCACAACACTGATGACAATGTGTTGACCAAAGGGTTTTATAGTAACTTTGCGTTAACAATGAAAGTGAATTTGAGAGCAGTGCCGAATTTGAAAGTTTATGTTTATTTCAAAGGTTTTGCTTGTTTCGGTATAATAAACAATTCATTGCATAAATGTTCGAGAAACATGAAGACTTATTCAGCCATGGGATATCATATTCCTCTAGGGCGAAGCCCTCGGGGAATATGATTTTTCTTGGCTGAATAAGTCTTCATATTTCCCTCACTATCATCAATAAATGTATAATAACAAGATTTTTTGATTATTACATTTTGCGTCGAGTTATGCAAAAAGCAAGAACGCAATAATAACACACTCTTTGGTCAGCCAGATTGAGTATTGGTCGAGTAGTGGCCGATGAAGAGGAAATAAAAAAAGAGAAAAAACAGATAAATACAATTTCTTACAATGAATTTCATAATATATTGATTTAATAAGCTACATGTATTTAAAATTAGTTTAATAAATGTATTCAAATTATAGGTGTTGTTAACTTGTTCAATCTTTTGTAATTAAATAAATTACGTGTTATTGGTTAGAAATCTAATAAGACTACCAAAAATATGCCAATCAAAGTTAAATTAATGCTTTATAATTTAGCACAGTGTATTCAATATAACTAAAGTCAGAGTCAGAAAAACGATGGATATGGAGATAACGAACAGTATTCAATATCAAAGCCCATAAAACAGTATAAAATAGGAGCAGAGCAAACACAGACCTCCGAAACATCAGAGGTGGGATCAGGTGCCATGGAGGAGTGAGCATCCCCTGCTGACGATAAATTTTAATGTATTTATGTCAATAAAAGCCCTAACGTTGGTCTCATTGTTTTGGTTCTGAATATTTTGTACAGCCTGTTTCCCATGTTGGTTATATGTATATTTTGAATCGATTTAATGATTTTTTTGTTAAACGCAATTAAAAAATGTATTATGTTTTATTACATATTGTTTTATTACATTTTGCGTTGTCTTCAATGTAAAAATAAAATAACGCAAAATGTAACAACAAAAAAGCACGTTATTACATTTTGCGTAGTTCTCGACGCAAAACGTAATAATGCAAAATGTAATAATCTAAAAATCGTGTTATTACATGTACATTTTGCTTTTTTACATTCTGTGTTGATTTCGACGCAAAATGTAATAACGCAAAATGTAATAATCCAGGTTTATTACATTTCGCGTTGTTATTACATTGCGTGTTGTAACATTGCTTGCAACGTGTATACATGTATATTATGTAAGTATTTGTACAAAAAAAAATGCACGACAAGGCAAATGATGTACACTGTACCTTTATAGTGCGACAAATATATTTTTTGTTTTTTTTTTCGCTGTTTAACGTCCCTCTCGATAATTATTCACTTAAATATGGAGATGCAACCACTTGCTATTGGAGAGCTGCAAATTTTGTACTGTACTTGGCACTCAGAACCCTTGAGAAGGTAGGAATCTTTTTCATGCCAGCACTTACTTTGACACGGAACCTTGTTTTACTTGGTCTCATTCGAAGGACCAGTCTCCATGTTCCACAGTGGGATTCGATCCCGCGATCAACGCCTTACTTCTCGACTCTAACCAGCTCTCGACAGTAGATAGCGTGTTAGTCTCATAGCAATATATAGTCCAGATGTTATTTGCTAGAGTATACAAATACTAAGTACCGTATATTTTTTAAAATAAAGAATACTTTTTATATCCCCGCTCTGACGAAGAGGAGGATATACTGTTTTACCCTTATATGCCAGTCCGTCTGTGTGTCTATCTGTAAGAAATGTTGGTCGCAGTTTTCATAGCAACTACTCATTGCAGGGCTATGAAATATGCTAGAAATAGGTTTTTTGAACTGTCGCCATACCTTTTGAACCTATAAAGATAGAGACTTCATATTTTGTATGCATAATTCACTAATTGATACCAATGACCTTGACTGTGATCTATATGCTAAAAATAGCTTTTTTGAACATAGTGCTTCACAAAAACATCTCTTTTCTTCGATAAATTTATAGTTTTTTTTAACATAGTGCTTCACAAACCCATCTTGTTTCTTTAATATATTAATGTTACAGTGTATCCATCTTTTATCCGCAAAGTCTCCTATACCACTGAATATAATTCAGTTGTTATATATTTTCACAGATTCTTTGTTATATAATGTCATTTTGCACCTCCTATATATGTTACATTTTGATCCGACACATATTTTGGGTTTCCCATGGTAAAATATTTACTTCGCCATAATAACCACTTGGATGCTGGGGGTATCATTTTGTAAGCACATTGCTTGCAGTACCTCTAGTTTTGTTTATTCCCATCCAGTAGATAAAGATATATCTAGAGAAAAATTTATATTTAACTTAGAAACAAGCAAATTCAAAGAATTGTGGTCCCCCATTTTCGGTGTGTTTGTGGGTGAAAGGTCATTATACCCCCGCTCCGAAGGAGAGGGGGGTATACTGTTTTACCGTTGTGTGTCTGTCTCTCTGTCTGTCTGTCTGTCCGTGTGTCCGTCCGAAACAAATTTTCGTCGCAGTTTTCTCAGCAACTACTCATCGTAGATGCTTGAAATTTTAACACAATCTTGTCTAAGGTATGCCATATGTTGGGATACATTTTTGTTCAAACTGGATATCAGCTTCCTGTTTGTCTCTTCGTCTATCCGTTTCATACATAACAAATTCTCGTCGCAGTTTTCTCAGCAACTACTCAAGGCAGGTGCTTGAAATTTTAACACAATCTTCTCTGAGGCATGCCATTCATTGGGATACATTTGTATTCAAAATTCGATGTCAACTAGGCCTCACAGTTCAAAAGTCATGGCCAATGTTATACTAGTAGTTTCTAATAGTAGGTCAAACTCCAACTTTCAAGGTTTTTGTGACGGACGGACAGACGAATGAGATTTAATGTCCCTTCGCTTTCGAAAAAGCGGGGGACAATAAATGTGCCAATTGAGACTACATAAGAACTCTCGTTTATGCAAATTCGAAGTAATAAAACACTTTTTTCATCAGAATTCAACTCCTGTAATACTATTGTTGTGATATGAGACTGTCATTTTCACAATCAGTAAAGGATTTTCTTGGTAAATAAGCCACTGAATCTGACGGTGTCTCAGGAGTTTTGATTTTCCAAGGATTCACAGTTAGTTTTGAACATATAATGCAAGGAAAAATAATTTTAAACAAGATGTGTTCCTGAAACACTGATGCCCTCGTAGAGTAACTTACCGAAGGCTAAAACTTCTCAAATGCAAATCAATTATGCTGGTATCCAAAGTAAGGCCCTCTCAAAAGAAATACTATTACATATATGAAAGCCATAAAAGTACCTGTTCAATAGTTATGGCCAAGGTTGAAGTTCTTTTAAAGTAGGTCAAACCCCTATATAAAAGGGTCAAAGTTGTTGGTATACTAGGTATCCAAGGTCTTGTCACATGGATTACATATATGAAGCATGAAAGTCCTAGCCCACACCGTTAAAATTTTATGGCAAAGGTTAAAGATTTTAAAAGTAGATCAATCTACCAAGGTAAAGGTCGAAAGGTGAACGTTTTTGAAATCCAATAAAATGTCTTGTCACACAGAATACAAATTGAAGAGTATGAAAGTACTATCACAAACCGTTTAAAACTTTAGGCCAAAGTAAAAGTGTGGTATATCTTTTGTAAAAGTAGGTCAAACTCCAAGGTCAAGAGGTTAAATTTAGTAATACCCCCCAAAAAAAGGACTTGTCGCAAGGAATACATCTGTGAAATTAGAAAGCCATAGCCCAACCCACTCAAAAGTTCTGGGCAAGGTTAAAGTTATTGCGGGCAGACAGACAGACAGAAGGCTCGACAAACGGAAGGTCTGACGGAGCAAAAGCTATATATCCACGAAATTTCGTTTACGGGGGGCATAAACATATTTTTTGATGAAGTTGAAATTTTCTGCCAGTTTGATACAGATTACAGAAGCGCCCAGGCATCGAATCTGAACATATGCATGGTGTTTCATTGCTCACGACGATCTTCCTTGATGCATATGTTTGTACTATAAATATCTATGTAATTGATATGTAATTCTACCTTTATTGAAAAAAATTCCCTTAGAATATCTTTAGTTCAGAAACTGCATGTCTTTCGGAAAAAAAGGGGGGACTGTATTCTCCACAATCTCAGAGCATGCGCTACTTGAAAGTGACTCAGATAAACCCTTTTCACGAAAGTTCCTTAGCGTTCAGACGTGAAAGATTCGAAGCTTTCTCCTGGCAATATTTTCTCTCAGCATTCATCTACATTTCCTTTTTATCAAATTACTTATTTACTTGTGTACATTTGTGCCTTTATATGTGTGATTGTGTCAATTCTGACATTTTATTCAGTTTAGTGATTATTGTCGTTCGCGCTTTTGTTGTGGATATTTTTCAGTGGATGATTTATTTGTGACCGAAGAAGGTAAGTTTCTGAAATTGTAAGAAAATTATACATATTTTCTCTATTTGCACGAATTTCAATATATATTCTAAATTTATTGTTAGATGGTAAGAAAGATGCCAACAAACCAGAAGGGACAGGAGGGGTAAGTTTTATTTTTGTTGTTTTCTATAAGTTTATCTGTTACTTTTACTTAGTTTTTGTTCGGACTGATATAATGTGTAAGTATTGGAACACAACAATGGAAATTGGTTTAAATGATCAAAAATTATTATTGGATACTATCAGTCTGTAAAACTGTCTGTTGATTTTAGATGTCTATAATTAGGATTACAATCTGCTTGGTTAGAATTCAATTTTAGTGACTTTTTTATATGCACTTCACATTAAAGGGCACCTTTAGTAAAAAAAATATATTGTTTTATTAAAATATTTATTGATTTTGCTTATTGAAAATCCAGTCCTGAAAAAATCACGTTTGTAAGATGTGTGGTTTAGCTGAAATTATTTAAAATGTCAAATGCTAGGTGAAAGTAACCTGAGCTCAGCAGTTTCCGCTGTTATCGGCTGCATGACGTAAAGAATGTGGGACAGCTTCAATTTTGTTATACTACAAAGCATGTAAATAAACATGTCCTCTGAAACTCACAGTGAAAAAAAGGAGTAGAAGTGTAGTGGGTGGGTGATCAGGTACACATTTAGATGGATGCACTATTTTCAATTTGAAAAGAAACCAAATCTTGTACTCAAGTGGACTGTCTTTGTTAGGCTCAAGAGAACTTACTTGATATTTTAGCTTGTGTGTGGTACATTTTGGTGATTTTTTTTATAGGTGAAATCAAAAATAATGAACCCCAAATTGGGTGTAAAGGAAAATAATCAGAGCACATTTTTTAATTATATCATCATACTGTACATGCATCTATAGTTTTGAACATTTCTGAAATGGCAATAGAATAGACAAATGGATAAAAAAAAAGTTTCAGAATTTTCATTAGTATTATAACATTATTTTTTTTTAATCACTACATCGTAAAAGACTTTCTAAAATATATAATGAAAAGAAATTATTTTACCAGTTTTTATGCTTTAAAATGGTGTCAGGGATATATACATGATTAGATATAAACCTAAATTGAATTTCTTCTCTTGTATATTATGTAAAATAAGATGGGATTTTGATTGCTATTTTTCTTTTCTTTTTTCAATGTTTAAAGAAATATGAAACAATAATTTTCCCAAAATTACATTATAAATTTTTTGTTTCAGTTTAGTCAATTCTTTAAATCTAGGCCAGAAAAAGAGGTTTTCTTACAAAAATAATACTTAGATCTTGAAGTGACCCTAATATGTAATATTCTTGTGTTGCACTCCTGTACTCTGAAATGAATTTTATTCAACATTGTTTTGAAAATTATAACAAAGACAATAACTCAATCATTCAAAGTTTGTAAATCAGCTCATTATTTTGTATTCATATGACAAACTTTTCATATTTTCAAGACTCCAAAACAGGATTTTTTTTAATGTGTAATACAAATAATGTTATACACTGTAGTGAGTTTTTTTTAAATATATGTTACACTGTGTATATCCCAACATACACGTAGGGGTGTTTATCACATCGAACACATGGTATAGGTTTTTTTTAAGAAGAAAGGGGGTAGAGTGTGTTATATGTTCAGTTTTTAAAAAAATTATGGATATATTTTGCCGGAAATCTTATACATATTTATTCATAATACACATTTCATGTAGTGTTTGTATCATAATCAACAGGTCGAAATTCTTAGATTTACGCATAAAAAAGAGTTCTTTCATTTATTATTCCCTTTTTATGAAAAAAGTAGAAAAATTTACATGTGAATTTAGAAGATTAAATGTATTTTATAGCATATTTTTCTACACCACACAAACACTGTAAGCAAGTGAGGTCAACTAAAACTTCTAATTCTTTATACGTGTATTTTTTTCATATTTGATAAGCAATAATTCTAATATTTTTATTCCACTTCTAACCAAAATCTTCAAAGTAGAACTGTAAAACATAAATAATATTAGAATTTTTCTGCTTTATTATTATTAAAGTTGAGGTAGAATTAATTGAATTTTATAACATTTTTTCATTGCATAAGGCTCATATTGGTATGGGAGAGTGACAAGGTCCCAATAGATGAAATCTGTATCTTTATGGTCAGAAGAATCTTCACTACGATCTTTTTTTATTGTCTCAATCCTTTTCCACATCCAAATCAAACCAAATATTATTTCCTTCTAATATTTCAATTTCATCTATTTGTGAAGCCATGATGCTAATTTTAAGGTACAGGCTCTCGCGGACACATTTGTGATTTTGCACATTCCACAACTGATAAGAGAGTTTTTGCTACTTTCACGCTCGTGTGTTTCCGTGAGCGGGCAGAAAATGTCAAATTTAATTGTTTTTATTAGCTAAACCACTGCAGATAAAGAGGTGCAGATTTTCATGTGTTTATAAGTTAATTATTTTTATTGAATAGTGAAAAGAAAAATATTTGACTAGTGCGTATAAAATAGTCACTAAAAATTGACAAAAAGGATTCACATTACAGTAAAACATATTTGCTTTAGAAACTTGAATATCATTAAAGATTACATAGATAAAGAAGATTTGTAATGATATAAATTTTGCATTTTCTTTTTTAGATTTAGCACTTTCAAAAAAAATTATTCTGTGTTTCTTACTGAGATCAAGAATTATAAATATTTGCCGTGCTATGATTTTTTAATCAATATTATGCATTTGTTTTATTTTTATAAACAAGGCATAATATTTTGCCCTTAATTATTATAAGCGTTATAAGATGCTTTTTTTCAATTCAGTATGTTACAAAAAAATTATCTTTTAAATACACATATTCATATTTTCTCTCTGTCTCCGTCTCTCTCGTGCATTGCCATTGACAAAAAAAAGGATTTACATGTTTGATGTTCACAGATAGGGATATGCCTTAAACCCCCACCCATAATGATAGAAGAACACGTACAGGACATAAAAACTCTTTTTTCACTTGAGATGTATAAAAGCATCAGAAAATAAGGCATGCACGCGCTCATACACCAGCCGAAGACACAGTTCGAATTGTAAGCTTCTTACATAGTGATGATGATCTGACTGATGCATGAACTTCCCACAGACGTAAAACAGCTGTGTTAAAGTGGGTCGTATCTACCTTTTTTTCAGTTATAATATATCAATGTTAAGTAAAGTAAACTTTTACTGAAGTTCGATGGCAAAGTTTTCATGGTGAATTAAAACTTTCCATTTCTTTGACTAACACAATTTTTCATTCATTTTAAATGTTAACAGCAAATTCACTTTACATATTTTTCATTTCTTCGGAAAGCAACGAGAACATATAATTCTTTTATTCTATTTTGTTTTTTTTAAACTTCTTGCT
>NW_026920648.1:0-17390 GCF_032062105.1 Saccostrea cuccullata
AAACCGACGACAAAAAAAGGTCTTCCCATAACGGAGTTCGATGTTCTATCACCTCAATGAGTTTCACTTTCATATCTCTAGCCGTTCTCAGAAAACTACTGGACAAAATGCCTTTTTAAAAATACAAAAATCCCCAAAAATCGCGAACAAAAGAGAATTTTGAAAAAATGAAAAAGACGTCTGGAGATATTAACATGATGCATCATCCCTGTAAAAATCTTTCAAATCCGTCCACGCACAGCTGAGATATCGCCCTAACTATGAAAAAAAGAATAATAATAATAATAATAATAAAAAACAGACGAATAACAATAAGGTCTTCCGAAGGAAGTCGGAAGACCTTAACTAGGGCTAATTGTAACGGGAACCGTTACAGATGTTCCCCAAACGCTCCCCAACTCCCTTTTGGTGCCTTATTCCCTGTAAGCTTCATTAAATAAGACGAACTCTATGCCTTTTAGACTATAACAATGTTCTCCCAGGAGTATATTAAGTATATTCAAATTTATGCATAGCACGCATGTGCATTTGAATGCATGTGCGTAATGACAATATCATCTTGTCTACACTATTTATATACTAGAAATTACTGCGTTTTATCCAAAAGTATTTAAAAATACGTTTTAATCTAGTGTATTTGTAATTTTACTCATGTCACGTGCACGCACGTGCATGCACGTGCATGATGACCATACCTTTTTGTAGGAGTCCATTTTGTCTGTCTATGTTCTTAATCCCATCCTGTTTGGTTAAAAAACAAGGGAGTTATAGCCATTTAAAGTTTAAGCCAATCAGATTGCAGCGCACGTGCATGCGCGTATTTTCCTGACAATTATTATATATCATATTGTAGGACATCTTAAAGTATGCTTATGTTTTAAATTTTAAAGCATTTTGTAAAAAAACAGAAAAGATATTGAGATTTTTGTGTCAGCCACTCAGAGCAATCAGATTGCAGCGCACGCGCATGCGCGTGATTTCATGAAAAATTTTATATATCCCAACTCCCTTCTCGTGTCATATTCCCTGTAAGTTTCATTAAAGAAGGCAAAATCTATGCATTTAAGACGTAAACAACGTTTTCCCAAAAGTATACCAAGTATTTCAAATTTAAGCAATGCAGGCGTGCGCATGTGATTACATAAGCGTTATGACGATATCATCTTGTCTACACTATTTTACTCATTTGCACGTGCACGCACGTGCATGATGACCATACCTTCTTGTAGGAGTCTATTATGTATGTCTATGTTCTTAATCCCATCCTGTTTGGTTGAAAAACAAGGGAGTTATAGCCATTTAAAGTTTAAGCCAATCAGATTGCAGCGCACGTGCATGCGCGTATTTTCATGACAATTATTATATATCATATTGTAGGACATTTTAAAGTATGCTTACGTTTTAAATTTCGAAGCATTTTGTAAAAAAACAGAAGATATTGAGATTTTTGTTTCAGCCAATCAGAGCAATGCGCACGTGCATGCATATGAATGGTGACTATACCGTCTTGTAGGAGTCCTTTACGTTTATCTATGTTATAAATCCCATGCTGTTTGGTTGAAAACCAAGGGAGTTATACTCATTTAAAGTTTCAGCCAATCAGATTGCAGCGCACGCGCATGCGCGTGATTTCATGAAAATTTTTATAAATCATATTGTAGTACATCCTAATGCATGTCTATGTTATAAATTTCAAAGCATTTCATCATAAAACAAAAAAGATATTGAGATTTCTGTTTCAGCCAATCAGAGCAAAGCGCACGTGCATGCGCGTGAGTTCATGCAAATTTGACCATGTCATCTTATCTACACATCTTATATATCTTTATATAATGAGTTTCAAAACATTTTATCAAAAAATATAAAAGTTACAACCATATTAATTATATCAGTCATTTTACTCATTGCACGCGCCCGCACGTGCATGCGAATGCGCGCAAAATGACCTTCGTTCGGCACATCTACACAACATGCCTACTAACCCTAAAAAGGTTTTAACTTAGTTTGGTGAACAGTTTCTGAGAACACTTCCGGACAAAAAAAGTACCGGAGAACAAAGAAGAAAAAAAAAGAATAACTAGTGCTAATTGTAACGGGAACCGTTACAGATGTTCCCCAAACGCTCCCCACTCCTTTTTTGTGCCATATTCCCTGTAAGCTTCATTCAATAAGGCAAACTATATGCATTTAAGACTTTAATAACGTTTTCCCAGAAGTATACCAAGTATATTCAAATTTTAGCATAGCACGCGTGCCCATGTGAATGCATATGCATAATGACGATATCTTCATGTCTACACTATTTAGGAATCTTGATATACTAAATATTGAAGCATTTAATCCAAAAGCATTGAAAAAAATACGCTCATTCAAGTGTATTTTTAATTTTACTAATTTCACGTGCACGCACGTGCATACATGTGCATGATGACCATACCTTCTTGTAGGAGTCTATTATGTCTGTCTATGGTCCAAATCCCATCTTGTTTGGTTGAAAAACAAGGGAGTTATAGCCATTTAAAATTTAAGCCAATCAGATTGCAGCGCACGTGCATGCGCGTGTTTTCATAACAATTGTTACATATCATTTTGTAGGACATCCTAACGTATGCCTATGTTTTAAATTTCATAGCATTTTGTCAAAAAACAGAAAAGATATTGAGGTTTTTGTTTCAGCCAATCAGAACAAAGCGCACGTGCATGCGCGTGAGTTCGTAATAATTTGACAGTGTCATTTTATTTACACTACTAATATATCCTTATACAATGAGTTTCAAAGCATTTCATCAAAAAATGTAAAAGTTATGACTATATTAAATATATCAGTCATTTCACTCATTTCACGCGCCCGCACGTGCATGCGTATGCGCGCAAAATGACCTTCGTTCCGCACACCTACACTACACACCTATTAACCCTAAAAAGGTTTTAACTTAGTTTGGTGAACAGTTTCTGAGAACACTTCCGGACAAAAAAGTACCGGAGAAGAAATAAGAAGAAAAAAGAATAATAACTAGTGCTAATTGTAACGGGAACCGTTACAGATGTTCCCCAAACGCTCCCCAACTCCCTTCTCGTGCCATATTCCCTGTAAGTTTCATTAAAGAAGGCAAAATCTATGCATTTAAGACGGCAACAACGTGTTCCCAAAAGTATACGAAGTATTTCAAATTTAAGCAATGCAGGCGTGCGCATGTGATTGCATGAACGTAATGACGATATCATTTTGTCTGCACTATTTTACTCATATGCACGTGCACGCACGTGCATGATGGCCATACCTTCTTGTAGGAGTACATTATGTCTGTCTATGTTCTTAATCCCATCCTGTTTGGTTGAAAAACAAAGGAGTTATAGCCATTTAAATTTTAAGCCAATCAGATTGCTGCGCACGTCCATGCGCATGTTTCCATGACAATTATTATATATCATATTGTAGGACATCTTAAAGTATGCCTATGTTTTAAATTTCAAAGCATTTTGTAAAAAAACAGAAAATATATTGAGATTTTTGTTTCAGCCAATCAGAGCAAAGCGCACGTGCACGCATGTGCATGAATGTGAATGGTGACCATATCATCTTGTAGGAGTTCGTTATGTCTATCTATGTTCTAAATCCCATGCTGTTTGGTTGAAAACCAAGGGAGTTATAGTCATTTAAAGTTTCAGCCAATCAGATTGCAGCGCACGTGCATACGCATGATTTCATGAAAAATTTTATATATCATATTGTAGTACATCTTAATACATGTCTATGATATAAGTTTCAAAGCATTTCATCATAAAACAAAAAAGATATTAAGATTTCTGTTTCAGCCAATCAGAGCAAAGCGCACGTGCATGCACGTGAGTTCATGCAAATTTGATCATGTCATCTTATCTACACATCTTATATATCTTTATATAATGAGTTTCAAAACATTTTATCAAAAAATATAAAAGTTACAACCATATTAAATATATCAGTCAGTTTACTCATTGCACGCGCCCGCACGTGCATGCGAATGCGCGCAAAATGACCTTCGTTCGGCACATCTACACAACATGCCTACTAACCCTAAAAAGGTTTTAACTTAGTTTAGTGAACAGTTTCTGAGAACACTTCCGGACAAAAAAGTACCGGAGAAGAAATAAGAAGAAAAAAGAATAATAATAATAACTAGATGCGTTCTTGTTGCTAAAGCAACAAGCGGTCTTCCGACCGACTTTTCGTTAGATATCTATGCTGCGTCATCCCATGAAATAGGTTTCAGAATGTATTGTCCCTTTACGTTCATTTACAGCAGTCTCTCAACATATATCATGATTATTACAGATAAACCTCAAAATATCTTTAAATATAGCTTTCAAAAATCGGCAAAATATTTCATACATGTTATAAAAAGTGAGAAAAGTCATTTACAATTGAAAAATGATAGAAACAACGAAAAAATTTGGGAACGCCCACGGCGGGATTCGAACCCCCAACAGTGGGACAAAGTTTGGTTCGATCATATCTTTTCAATAAATGCACGCATCAAGATTCTGAATACATATTTAGAATTCTCATAAGACACACTATAAACCCTGTAAATCAAAAAGAAAAATATTGAAAAACAAAAAAGTTGAAAAATGAGACTTTTTGAATTCACTTCCGTTTGCAACCGGAAGTGCTGACGACGAAAAATAAAGGTCGTTCCCCGTAATGGAGTTCGATGTTCTATCACCTCAGTGAGTTTCACTTTCATATCTTAAGCCGTTCTCGAGAAAAATGCTGGACAAAATGCCTTTTAAAAAAGACAAAAATCCCCAAAAATCGCGAACGAAAGTGAATTTCGAAAAAATAAAAAACACGTCTGGAGATATTCTCATGATGCATCATCCCTGTGAAAATCTTTTAAATCTATCCACGCACAGCTGAGATATCGCTCTATAAGAAAAAAAGAATAATAATAATAATAATAATAATAATAAAAAACAGAAGAAAAACAATAAGGTCTTCCGAAGGAAGTCGGAAGACCTTTAACTAGTGCTAATTGTAACGGGAACCGTTACAAATGTTCCCCAAACGCTCCCCAACTCCCTTCTCGTGCCATATTCCCTGTAAGTTTCATTAAAGAAGGCAAAATCTATGCATTTAAGACGTAAACAACGTTTTTCCAAAAGTATACCAAGTATTTCAAATTTAAGCAATGCAGGCGTGCGCATGTGATTGCATGAGCGTAATGACGATATCATCTTGTCTACACTATTTTACTCATTTGCACGTGCACGCACGTGCATGATGACCATACCTTCTTGTAGGAGTCCATTATGTCTGTCTATGTTCTTAATCCCATCCTGTTTGGTTAAAAAACAAGGGAGTTATAGCCATTTAAAGTTTAAGCCAATCAGATTGCAGCGCACGTGCATGCGCGTATTTTCATGACAATTATTATATATCATATTGTAGGACATCTTAAAGTATGCTTATGTTTTAAATTTCAAAGCATTTTGTAAAAAAACAGAAAAGATATTGAGATTTTTGTTTCAGCCAATCAGAGCAAAGCGCACGTGCACGCACATGCATGCATGTGAATGGTGACCATACCATCCTGTAGGAGTCCTTTATGTCTATCTATGTTGTAAATCCCATGCTGTTTGGTTGAAAACCAAGGGAGTTATACTCATTTAAAGTTTCAGCCAATCAGATTGCAGCGCACGCGCATGCGCGTGATTTCATGAAAAATTTTATATATCATATTGTAGTACATCCTAATGCATGTCTATGTTCGAAATTTCAAAGCATTCCATCATAAAAATAACGAGATATTGAGATTTCTGTTTCAGCCAATCAGAGCAAAGCGCACGTGCATGCGCGTGAGTTCATGCAAATTTGACCATGTCATCTTATCTTTACACTACTTATATATCTTTATATAATGAGTTTCAAAACATTTTATCAAAAAATATAAAAGTTACAACCATATTAAGTATATCAGTCATTTTACTCATTGCACGCGCCCGCACGTGCAGGCGAATGCGCGCAAAATGACCTTCGTTCGGCACATCTACACAACATGCCTACTAACCCTAAAAAGGTTTTAACTTAGTTTGGTGAACAGTTTCTGAGAACACTTCCGGACAAAAAAGTACCGGAGAAGAAATAAGAAGAAAAAAGAATAATAATAATAATAATAATAATAATAATAAGAAACAGAGTAAAAAAATATGAACTTCGTTTGGGGAACATAATAATAACTAGTGCTAATTGTAACGGGAACCGTTACAGATGTTCCCCAAACGCTCCCCAACTCCCTTTTGGTGCCATATTCCCTGTAAGCTTCATTAAATAAGACAAACTCTGTGCATTTTTGACTTTAACAACGTTTTCCCAGAATGATACCAATTATATTCAATTTTTAGCATTGCACCCAAGCGCATTTGAATGCATGTGCGTTATGACCATATCATCTTGTCTACACTATTTATATATTTTAATATACTATATATTAAAGCATTCAGTCCAAAAGTAATAAAAATCACTCATTCAAGAGTATTTTTAAATATACTCGTTTCAAATGCACGCACGTGCGTGCACGTGCATGATGATCATACCTTCTTGTAGGAGTCCCTTACATCTATCTATGTTCTAAATCCCATCCTGTTTGGTTGAAAAACAAGGGAGTTATAGCCATTTAAAGTTTCAGCCAATCAGATTGCAGCACACGTGCATGCGCCTAATTTCATGATTTTTTTTATATCGATTTGTAGGATATCCTAATGCATGACTATATTTTAAATTTCAAAGAATTTCGTCAAAAAACAAAGGAGAAATAGCCATTTAAAGTTTCAGCCAATCAGATTGCAGCACACGTGCATGCGCGTGATTTCATGATTTTTTTTCCATATCATTTTGTAGGATATCCTAATGCATGACTATATTTTAAATTTCAAAGAATTTCGTCAAAAAACAAAGGAGATATTGCCATTTAAAGTTTCAGCCAATCAGCTTGCAGCACGCGCACACGGGCATGCTTTCATGAAAATTCTTATATATCATGCGGTAGATCTTCATAATGTAGGACTATGTTCAAAATTTCAAAGGATTATGACAAGAAACAAGAAAGTTATTGAGACTTTAGTTTCAGCCAATCAGAGCGAAGCGCACGTGCATGCGCGTGAGATCTTGCTATTTTGACCATGCTATCTTGTTTATACTACTAATGTATCCTTACATTATGAGTTTCAAAAAATTTCATCAAAAAATAGAAAAGTTACGGCAATATCCACTATATTGGTAATTTCACTTGTTGCACGTGCGCGCTCTTGCAAGCACGTGCGCGCAAAATGACCTTTGTTTGGCAACTCTACATAACATGCCTACTGACCCTAAAAAGGTTTCACCTAAGTCGGATGTGTAGTTTACAAGATCACTCGTGGACAAAATTTTCCCAGGAAGAAGAAAAATAATAAGAACTAGAATCTTGTTGCCATGGCAACAAATAAGTCTTCCGTTCTTCTAAATCTGTAAGAATTTGCCTTTTTCTGTGCAAAAACATAGACATCATATGTACTCTGAAAGAAAAAAAAACTACAAAAAGGTCTTTCAGTACTTAAGGTACTTTGATTTTCATGATCAATCTATGCATTTTGGCACTCACAAGAGCTACACGTGTATCATAGACAAACCAACAGACAAACGAACACCGTACTCTCATAAACTTCACTGTGTTTATGTTCTGACACAATTGTGACGGTGTTATAAAAATTTCATGAACTAAGTTAGTACCACATTAAACATAAAGTCGTTGATTTTTAAAGTAATGATATCGAGATTTGCCAGCAGAAAGATTATTCAATTACGGGAATTATTCAGCAATCGATTAATTGATTATATGTTGTTTAACGTGCCTCTCGAGAATTTTTCACATGGAGAAGCCTCCACTCGCCGGTGGAGACTGCAAAATGTTGTCTATCGCCATTGAGCAGTGAGGAATCTTTTTGAGCCAGTACGTAGGCCTTTCAACTGCCGCTAGGGGTCGGTGTTATGAACGATAACTCACTGCTGAAACATGTTGAGAGCAGGCTCGGGGTATTTTACTGTTTACACGCAAGGCAGTTTTTAGCATTTCCCAGTGTTTCTTTGCTCTCAGTAGAATCCAGTGGTTTTAAAATTTAGCACCAATGTAAAACTTATTTACTGTATAGTTGCGGACACCGGTTTACTGCATATAATTAAAATTTTTAATCAAAATAAAAAGTGAAATCTACCCTCCTTCTCAGTTCTAACCTATTTAAATTTTTAAACCTGGTCGTTCCCCTTCGTGCTTAGTAACACAAATAAGATGATGAATTGTTACATTTACTTGTAAAAATATATATATTTACACAGGAAGCGAAAAAGCGCGAACACAAAAAACATGACTTTAAATTTTCTTCTTCATAATAATCGTCAAAGAGAGTTAAAACTGTTGAATATAATCTGTTCCCCATTCATTTGACCCTGTTATTTCAGGTAGAGTGAAGGCATTCTCTTTCTCTTGGTCAAAACTTTTTGTGTACAAAACAATATAAGGAACCCTTTTGTGTATATAACAATACCAATGCTGAAGCAGTCTATATGTTATTCCTATAAACGATAACTCATAAATCGGCACTAAGTTGGTCATTTTTCACACCTGAGTTACCTGTCCTTAAACACAACACCGGAAAAGTCAATTATAAATGATTAAACTGTTTAATGATGTAATTAAAAGTATGCATAAGTTATTTATCTTTTTTGATAATTTCATGTACCTATAAATCTATCTATACAATGTTTTTTACCATATGTGCAACTTGAAAAATTAGTTGAAAGGCCTACAGTACGTACCATTTGACACACGGGACCTCGATTTAAACGATCTCATCTGAAGGACCGGTTTTCACGTGCCACAATTAAAGTCCATAATACGGATATAACTCTAGCCATGTTTTTATTTTATTTTTCTTTTCACAAATTTGTTGCATTACTTAAAGATCATACTTAACAAAGATCATTTCGAACAACTTCACTGCAATGCATACAGTGTCCGATGATTTTGATTGACAGGTGCACTTCGAGTGATACTTCTTAAGCAGAAAAATATACAGAGAGTGACTGTGATGGACTATGAAATCAGAAAATATTTAATAAAGAAGGGGTACAACTGATACAGAACTGATTTTTTCTATGTAAATGGATAGGATAATCGGGATTAAAAGGGAATCTCTCTCTCTCTCTCTCACTGAGACATGTAAATTTCAGTATCTTGCGTAATGAAAAATCTACTATTATAGAATATGACTTCTGTATACGTTAATGGTAATTATAACCAATTGTTCCAGAATTAATTGTATAACGAATTTATAATTCAAAGGCTTATAGTTGCAATAATGTCTCCGAATAAAATCAAGAGGGGGGGGGGGGCTTCAAAAGAATTACATACTCGGTAATTTTATGTTTTATGAATTAAAAGGAAAACACTTAAGGTTACATGTACATACATATAATTATATAGCATTGCATAAAATTGTTTTCATTCGTATACTTTATCTAATATATCAACAGACCTTTGCAGATGTTTTTGTATCATGTTTTTAGCGTAGCATTATTTCACACAGAAACGCGTAACTTTCACATAATGTTAACGCTTTGAGTACTAGTATTTCACAAAAATCCAAGAATCGCTTTTTCTCATCTTTAATAACTTCTCGGGTATATAAAAGTATAGATCATGTATAATAAATAACACTATAAGACTTTTAATCAATGAAATATACGTGTTAAAACCAAATCCAATCTATAGATTGATTTTCTTTCTTTTAAGTTGCAGATATCAATTTATTTCTAAAGGCTTCACACATACTCTTCTATCTCTCAGTTCCCTTTTAAGTACATATAATATTTTAGAATCGAAAAAACTCGGATTCCGGGATGATTTCGCATTCAAATTAGAGAATGAATTAAGAATATTTTTTTTAATATTATCATAACAGACATTACAGATCATAACTGCCATTACAGATTTTACACTGTCAACTTTAAACTATACATATAGAATTAAAAGGGAATCTTCTTTCTCTCTCTCTCTCTTTATGTGGAATGTATATCTTGAACGTCATGAATAAACCCCCTACTTTTTCTCGAAAGTTCTTTTCCCACTTACATGTCAGAGTTATCTATTTAAAAAAAAAATGTCACTACGTAAATAGAGAAAATGAATTTATTGACGGTATCTTATACGAATCTCCAAAATAAATCCGAGAAAAATTTTACACACCAATATAAAATTTGTAAAAATCACTTTTTTGGGGTAATAAAATATTATTTTGCTTGAAAATGATTTAATACGTATATATTTATTAATCATATAGTGTCAATTTGAATAAAATTGTTTAATTTATACTACTTTATGGAACATTCAACATTTACACTTTTCATATCTTATATGTTTTTAGCATGCAAATTTCACACAATTCTTAATTGCCTTTTAACATAAACCCTTTTAATTTTATTTCAAAAAACTAAGAATGAATTTTTCTAAAAATTTTATAACTATATAATATTTCAAATTTTCTAGACACTGTAAATGAGAAAAACTTGATTTTCCGCAAAATATACAAATATAACCAAATCTGTACTATGTTAATTTTCTTTCAATAATAATAGAATCAATTTGTTTTAATAAGAAAACAGAAAAATATTACTCTTTTCGAAAAAAAAAATTTAAACAATTTAATTTTTAGAACCGTTCGAAAATAAAGACTATTTTGGATTTTATTCAAAACAAATAGAAATAAATTAAGAATTTTTTTATTTGTAAACCTTTCAAAAATTTCCCAAAAGGTATGTTTTATATTCACAATTTTAACTTTAAACTTTGATGTGATTTGGTAACATGCATAAATATATAATTTGATATAAACTTCATATATTTACCATTTTACTGAGAAAAATATGAAAATTTAGTCTAAATCTGCGACGTATGGAAAATCGCCTTCAAGTTATTTTTAATTTTAATAATACAGAATAATCTTTGCTCATTGTAAAACGTAAATAGATGAAAAAGTCTTTTGTGACGGGTACCTTAAATCTCCAAAATAAGAATCCTGTTTGAATAAACCAATATATTTAGTATTTTTGTAGAATAATTGGTATATACATCGCTGTAATGTATACTGCGTACAATATTTTTTTTTCCAAGTGCTTAGTTGACACATAACGAATATTTCTTAAATTTCAAAGCAAACTTTAAATTCAAAGGAGATCTACATTTAAATTTATACTGATTAAGTACATGCAAAAGAGTTTTATTGAATGTGTTAATATGTATATCTAGAGGTATATGTCCTAATGCATCAACATGAACTATTTTTAAATTTCGAAAGTTCTTTCCAAAATTCACAATTCAGAGTTATCTTTCTTTTAAAGTTTACAACTACGTAAATAGAGAAAATTACGGTACTCGAAAATATACAAAAGTTTTTTAAAACAAAAATTTATATATTTAGTATTTGTAGAATAATCCTAATTTTACATGTTTAAAATATCTTGAAAAAATATCGTCGGAAAACAAAAGAAATTGAGATTTTTACCAAAGAACAAATTCACTTCCGGTTCGACAGTGAAGTTTGTGTCAAATGTGACAGGTCAAAACAAATGTATTAATCTATTAATATCCTTAAATTTCATGAGTTTCAAAACCGATTTTTGAGAAAAAGAAAAGTTAAGCTATTTTAAGTAATTCGAAAATCGGCCATTTCGGACCGGAAGTGAATTTTTCAAAAAAAAATTTTATATAAACTTCATATATAAACCTACTTACACAAGAAAAATTGTAAAAATTATTAATTCATCTCTGAGTGAATCGCGCTCACAAAATTTGGGAGGAATAATAATATCTTTGTTCGGAGAACAAATTTCAAACAAAAAAATTTGATAATTTTTGCCGTAAAAATTCATAATTTCAATATACTTTAAATAACTAGTGCTAATTGTAACTTACCGTAAAACTTTCAGGAAACTTTCTAAACGCTTCCCAACTTCCTTTTGGTGCCACATTCCCTGTAAGCTTCGTTAAATAAGAAAAACTCTATGCATTTGAGGCTTTTTTTTTTTTTAAGGAGAAAGTACCAAGTTCATTCAAATTTTAGAATTAAAGTGCGCATGTGAATGCATGTGCGTAATGACCATATCATCTTGTCTATACAATCTATATATTTTAATATACTAAATATTAAAGTAATTAATCCAAAAGCATATAAAAAATACGTTCATTGAACTGTATTTTTGATTTGATCATTGCACGCGGAAGCAGGTGCAATACATGAGCATGATGACCATACCTTTTGTAGATGTGTTTACATCTATCTATGTTTTGAATCCCACCCCGTTTGGTTGAAAACCAAGGGAGTTAAAGCTGTTTAAAGTTTCAGCCAATCAGATTGCAGCGCACGTACACGCATGTGTATGAATGTGCATGATGACCATACCATCTTGTAGAAGTTTGTCATATACTTATTTCATATTCTAAATTTCATCCTGTATTGTTGAGAATCAAAAAAGTTATAGGCATTTAAAGTTTAAGCCAATCAGCTCGCAGCACACGTGCATGGGCGTGGTTTCTTGTAAACTTTTATATATCATAATTTCAGCGTGTTGAAGCACAATTATATTTTAAAATTCAAAATATTTTGTCAAAGAACAAGTAAGATATTGAGATTTTTTGTTTCAGCTAATCAGAGCAAAGCGCACGTGCATGCGCGTGCATGCATGTGCATGATGACCATATCTTCTTGTAGGAGTCTATTATGTCTGTCTAAGTTCTAAATCCCATCCTGGTTTGTTGAAAAACAAGGTAGTTAAAGCCATTTGAAGTTTAAGCCAATCAGATTGCAGCGCACGTGCATGCGCGTGCTTTCATGACAAATGTTATATGTCATATTGTAGGACATCCTTAAGTATGCTGATATTTTAAATTTCATACCATTTCGTCAAAACACAGAAAAGATATTGAGATTTTGGTTTCAGCCAATCAGAGCGAAGCGCACGTAGATGCGCGTGAGTTCTTGCTAATTTGACAGTGTCACATTATCATACTACTAATATATCCTTATATAGTGAGTTTCAAAACATTTCATTAAAAAATGTTAAAGTTATGGTTTTATATTAAATATATAAGTCATTTCAGTTTTGCACGTGCCGCTCTTGCAGGCGTATGCGCGCAAAATGACCTTCGTTCCGCACACCTACACTACACACCTATTAACCCTAAAAAGGTTTTAGCTAAGTTGGGTGAACAGTTTACAAGAACATTCGCGGACAAAAAAATTTTACGGAGAAGAAATAAGAAGAAAAAAGAATAATAATAATAATAATAACTAGTGCTAATTGTAACGGGGACCGTTACAGATGTACCCAAACGCTCCCCAAATCCCTTTTGGTGCCATATTCATTGTACACTTCATTAAATAGGACAAAATCTATGCATTTTAGACTTTAACAACGCCAAATTCATTAAGATTTTAGCATTGCACGCGTGCGCATGTGGATGTATGTGCGTAATGACCATATCATGTTGTCTACACAATCTATATAAAATTATTTAAATATATTAAATATTAAAGTATTTAATCCAAAAGTATTTTTTTTTTAAATTATTCAAGTGTATTTTTAATTCTACCCATTTCACGTGCACGCATGTGCATACATGAGCATGGTGACCATACCTTATTGTAGAAGTCCATTACATCTATCTATGTTCTAAATCCCACCCCGTTTGGTTGAAAACCAAGGGAGTTATAGCTGTTTAAAGTTTCAGCCAATCAGATTGCAGCGCACGTACACGCACGTGTATGCATGTGCATGGTGACGATACCTTCTTGTAGAAGTCCATTATATATATCTATGTTCCAAATCCCATCCTGTTTGGTTGAAAACCAAGGGAGTTATAGCTATTTCAAATTTCAGCCAATCAGATTGCAGCGTACATGCATGCACGTGTTTTCATGATAACTGCTATATATCATGCTGTAGGATCTGCTACTGCATGGCTATGTTCAAAATTTCAAAGGATTTCGCTGAAAAACAAGAAAGATATTGGGACTTTAGTCTCAGCCAATCAGAGCGTAGCGCACGTGCATGCGCGTGAGATCTTGCCATATTGACCATGTCATCTTGTTTATACTACTTATATATCCTTACATTATGATTTTCAAAACATTTCTTCAAGAAATAGAAAAGTTACGGCAATTTACATTATATATTAGTCATTTCACGTGATGCACGTGCGCGCTCTTGCAAGCACGTGAGCGAAAAATGACCTTCGTTCCGCACATCTACATAACATGCCTATTAATCCTAAAAAGGTTTCCCCTTAATCGGATGTGTACTTTACGAGATCATTCGCGGACAAAATTTTCCCGAGAAGAAAAATAATAATAATAAGAAACAGAGTAAAAACAATATGTTCCCCAACTTCGTTTGGGGAACATAACTAGTGCTAATTGTAACGGGAACCGTTACAGATGTTCCCCAAACGCTCCCCAACTCCCTTTTGGTGCCATATTCCATGTAAGCTTCATTAAATAAGACAAACTCGGTGCATTTATGACTTTAACAACGTTTCCCCAGAAGGGTACCAACTATTTTGAAATTTTAATTGCACCCGCACGCATGGGAATGCAGGTGCGTAATGACTATATCATTTTTCTACACTATCTGTATATTTTAATATACTATATGTGAAAGCATTCAGTCCAAAAGTTTTAAAAAATCACTCATTCAAGTGCATTTTTAATATCACTCGTTCTAAATGCACGCACGTGCGTGCACGTGCATGATGACCATACCATCTTGTAGGAGTCCCTTATATCTATCTATATTCTAAATCCCATCCTGTTTGGTTGAAAAAGAAGGGAGTTATAGCCATTTCAAGATTCAGCCAATCAGATTGCAGCACACGTGCATGCGCGTGATTTCATGATTTAATCCTATATCGTATTGTAGGACATCCTAATGAATGACTATGTTTTAAATTTCAAAACATTTCATCAAAAAGCAAAGGAGATATAGCCCTTTCAAGTTTCAGCCAATAAGATAGCAGCACACGTGCATGCGCGTGATTTCTTGAATTTTTTTGTTTATCATATTGCAGGATATCTTAATACATGACTACGTTTTAAATTTCAAAGCATTTCATCAAAAAACAAAGAAATAAAGCCATCTAAAGTATCAGCGAATCAGATTGACGCACATGTGCATGCACGTGATTTCATGAAAATTTTTATCTATAGTCTTGTAGGATATTATAATACATGATTATGTTCTAAATTTCATAAGCATTTTGTCGAAAAACAAAAAAGATATTGAGATTTTTGTTTCAGCCAAACAGAGCGAAGTGCACGTGCATGCGCGTGAGTTCGTGCTAATTTGACAGTGTCATATTATCTACACTTGTAATATATCCTTATATAATAAGTTTCAAAGCAATTCATTAAGAAATGTAAAAGTTGTGGATTTATTTAGTATATCAGTCAGTTCACGTGTTGCACGCGCACACACGTGCAGGCGTATGCGTGCAAAATGACCTTCGTTCCGCACACCTACACTACACACCTATTAACCCTAAAAAGGTTTTAGCTCAGTTGGGTGAACAGTTTCTGAGAACATTTCGCGGACAAAAAAGTACCGGAGAACAAATAAGAAAAAAAATAATAATAATAATAATAATAAGAAACAGAGTAAAAACAATATGTTCCCAAACTCCGTTTGGGGGAACATAATTATATTATGTGGTATAGGAAGAGTTGCGGATATAAGACATTGGTTTCCCATAGCAAAACATGTACACTGCCATTCTTTCTATAATATTGAAGGGTATCCAACTCTTATCTGCAACTCCTCCTATACCACTGAATAAAATTTAATGATACTTTCACAGATTCTTTATTACATAATGCCATTGTGCATCTCCTATTTTACTTTTTGATCTCCATTTTCCCTTTTTGACAGAATCTTTTTAATAGAGTTACAAAGGGAAAAAATGGAGCAGAAGCAGAGCAAACACCAACATCTTAAAATTAGAAGTGGGGTAAGATGCCATGGAGGAGTGAGCATCCTTGCCGACCGGCCAAACCAGCTCTGGTCTCTTTGTCATGGTAGGAAGATAACGGAAAATCCGTCAACGATTCAAATAGTTCGTTTGAAAAACGTTAGTCAGCATTTGACTTAATGATAAAATGTATGACAAGGTCATTGTATCGACCATATAACTTCTGGAAATATGACTTTAAACGAGACAGCTGATATTCTTGTTTCCTTTACTTGTTTGTCAATAATTTTCCTCGTTTTAGAAATAGTTGATACGTAGAGCATAGTACTAGCCTATTGGATCAACTGAGATATATAAACCACGTTTACAGGTAATGATTATATTGCTGCCTAAGTAAGGGAAGTTGACGATGTCAAAAGTTAATGTCATCACATTTTTTCATAAAGCTTTGTTTTAAGGTAACCATTAACGTATTTTCTAGTACATTGTAAAATATCAAAATATGAAACAGATGTGTCAAACTCTGTGAAATCTTTCATTTCACAATCACTAGGATATATCGTGTCGACGTATATGGAAATAATTATCGTTTATTGATAATATATCGTCGAAATATCTAAATGTTTAATTGGAGGTTAAACATGTTAAAGCAAGTGTGATCTTCTCTTATGTATGATATTTTTAATAATTCTACTTCATATGAATACAAAAATATGTCTCTGAATAATTGGGCGCAAGTGGTACCCAAAGAAATTCAATTGATTGTTAAAAGACCTCGTCTCAAAAACCACATAGATTTGTTATCAGAAGCTCGAACATCTTTATAATATCAACCTCCAAGTACTTTTTTGTAGAATCAGAATATTTTTAACAAAGTAATTTAGTAAATGACCAATGACAAATAGTAAATTTACAGTTTCCATTTTTATTTTTTAAAAAAAAGCTGTAGTGATGCCAAAAATCTTGGACTTAAATTTGCATTTATTTTGAAATGTTTTTATGCTGATCATTGGCAAAATTTTCTGATTTCATATTTTCAAAAATGCCCCTTAGAATTTAAGTTTTCACATCTGATTTATACCACATTGAAAATGTTGTTGCACAGTATCCTGAAGTTTTTTCCCTTTACTTCTGTTAATATCTGTTAATATTGTAGTGAGGAGTAAAGAAAAGGGGTTGGTTGAACATTTACTGGAACCCACTATGTATCCTTGTCTGTAAGGATTTTATGAAGTTTCAGAATCCAATATAGATATTGTAATTAGAATTCACTTTGATTGTTGGGAATATTAAAAAAATATTTAAAACTGACATATGATTTTGGAGAATTTGGATAAAAGGGGCTATGGGTACAAT
>NW_026920649.1:0-17384 GCF_032062105.1 Saccostrea cuccullata
AGAGATTTATTTATTCACGTTTTGCGTATCTTGTCTTGGCGTCATGGAAAAGAACAAGGAACGGTTTTAATATAAATCTGGCCCTAATTTTTTTCTAAAATATGGATATGATGTTAGATATTAAAACCCACCCTTTCTGAGTCATTGGAATTCCATGCAGTAATTAATAATATACAACTTTGTTTTTTTTTTCCCGTATGATCTCCTAAATGTAAATAGTGATATCATGAACTTGGATATTTTTCCGTATTTTCTTATATAGTTGCAGAAGACATCAATTTTCAGTGGAATTGTCTTTTAGATAATACAGAGCACATGTATTGCTCCATTTAAATTTTTTTAAAAGATTTTTAGAAATTACGATTTTTCATAGGTTTTTACACAACATATCCAGAAAATGAGGTTGGCGACGGCTGCAAACACTGTTTTCTTAAGGGAGATTACCCATGAAATGAGTAATTCTGAGGTTTTTCGGTTAAAATTTAAAATTGTACCAATATAACTAATATTTCAAGAATGGTCCTCCTTCATGCCATATTCTTAAATGATTTATCACACCCATATTCTCAACTAATATTTAGCCCTATTTCATTTTGAAAGCATTAAAGGACCAGATAGGCTAAGACCCTTTTCCCCCTGGTTTGGGGTGTCGTTTAGAATAATGCGACAGTTTATCAGTGAAACCTGTTTTTACCCCTGCCACAAAATGAGTATTGTTTCTAAGTCATGGGATACACAGAGGTCACAGAAAGGTCAGAAAATATATCAATTTCCGATTTTTTTTTTTTTTTTTTTTATTTTTTTTTTTTTTTTTTTTTTGCATATTGTTTCATGAAACATAGAGCACAAGCTTTCCTATCAACGAAAGGATGACTGCACTTAAGAAAACTTAGAAATTGCGTCATAATTAATTTTAAAAATGGATATTTTTCTTTTCATGGTAGAAATGTGTAATGTCTAAAATACAACTTTGTGCATTTACTTTAATTAAAAGTTCGTATTAACGAAGTTCGAAGTCGTTTTTATAGGGAGGGGTCCTTGCATATTCTGGAATCTCCATAGGATAATGAGTACGCCCACCTTTTTATAGGCTTGATACATAGTCAGCGCATGTTTGTCTATTCTGCCCCTTTTTATGGTAGTTGTATATTTATAAATTTTACCTCATATTAAAAGGAGATCAATAGACAAACATACATGGTTAAAAAGAGAAAAAACTGTATCTTTGTATGTTCACTTTCTCTATAGTAAACAGGCCATTTTGACCACGTTGTTACCTTTTGAATATTATAATTAACCACGTGATTTCTATTGTCCATATCTGTTTCAATCCATTCCCATCGAGCCAGGGGCTATTCTTTTTTCTCTTAGATATCTATAAGAATATTCTTATTTTTATCTCAAAAGCGTTTCATTTTAATATATTTATATATTTTTTGAGTGTATTATATGTCTCCACATGTTCTAGTCTACAAGAAAAAAGTGGTTTATTTATTATGTTTTGAATCATTGCTTAACATTAGCATCCAAAATAAGATCCAGTAAATAATAAGGAAATTAAATCATACCATCCTCAGCACGCTAATTTATTGGGGGAGAGTAATTATAAAAGAAACTTAAAAATCATTAGTATTTAAGATGTTTTTCTTTCTTTTTTTATAAAAGGGGAAATATAAAGTAAGTCTTACTGTTGTTAGCGGGTGCACTATTTTTGATTCTGTGCATTACCGACTGAGCTAGTCGGCACTTATATTCGAACACCCGCGAAGTGTTGACATCAGCCATTGCTGTTGATTATCAATGACTACTTCTATCGGTCGAAGTTATTTGTTATTAGTTATATACTTTATTTGAAAACTTAAGAAATAATAGTGATGAACATATGACGAGAGAGAGAGGGAGAGAATGCACCAAATATAGATACAGAAACTATTCTTATTTTAGACCACTCATTACAATATAAGCTCCACCTCTTATGCATATTTATAAATCTTATTTTCAATCAATGGCAGATAAGTTTAATTTCCCAATATTTGCATAGAGGTGGGGTAAGAAAACAACTTATTATTTTATTGCAACGCAGTTTATAACCATTATGACATTGCATTTCATTTGGAAATAGACCAAACTCTATAACAAATGACTTAAGGCAAAAATAAAAACAAAAATAAATGTTACAACAGAGATTGAAAAAGACCGCAAACAAGGTGTTAAGTGAAGTCATCCTTTATATACATATGTATTCCATACACTAGATTCAGATTTATCTTGTGTATAAAAATCTCAGATAGACAAGCGTGTGCTCTATGTTTTTAAAAGTGAAAAGTATTGCAAATTCGACGAAATTCTACCAGAATTTAGGAAATTCGGGAAACTGTCCACTTTTGCACCTCTTATGACCTCCTTGTAAATTTGGAATCAAAATTAGTGCTAGTTTTAAAACAAGCACGCGTTATGAGTAGGCTGTCCGAAGGCTTAAAATGCCTTAAAAATATACATTGTTTAATCTAGAGTTTAATTTTTATATGTCATCTTTGTTTGAAATTGCAGTCAACTTGAGATAATAGTTTCATCAGGTTTTATTTCAAAGCATTTTTGTGATGTCACATGCTTGTGTTGTACACGTGACGGAAATTTATGATATTCCTATTTGTTGTACAAATATCGCGTCGGCACGAGTGCAAAACAAAACTAGTGTGCAAAGCTTGTAACATAGATTAATTCATCATGATCCCTGGTACATAGAAAGTGCTGGGAAAGGTTTAATTTTCTCCTTAAGAAAATACTTTACGAGAAATTCAACTTACCAACATAAGAAAGGGTATTTTCCACTCTTTATCGCGATTTATACATGTACAAAATTGGATAAACTACACAAAATCCCCTAGCAAAATTCAGTTAGAGGACATACTTTTCTTAAAGATTCACTCAGAATATCTTCAATTTTTCCTTGTTTATTATTTGTGCCAGTCCAATATATAAACACAATTCATAAATTCTACTTTGTCTACGGATATGTAAGGGGAGCGTTTCACACATAATTTTTCGTTATTGTTTGAATATGTGCATATCAGACAAGCGAAAAGAATATGAATATTTAAATTTCAAATGTTCAACATCATAATAGCACACTCGAGCTTAAAAAACAATCCTAACACTTGAATTAAACAACAAGTCCCCATAATAAATCTACACGCCATGTAAAAATTATAACATTTTCCTTGTCATGTCAGCTCGAGTATGCAGTGACTTGACGTCATATTCTATTATGACGTCATATCTAGGTAGTTCAGAGAAGCTAGTACAGTTTGAACAGTTTGATGTTTTACGGGCAGCCATATCCTAGCTGCGATCATTTTAAGGTTTAAGATGGAAGGTTCAATTTACAAAGACAGGGAAAGACAATATATTCATTTGAAGTTAACTCACATCAGGTTGTTCGCTCATTTAAATTTCATTCAACATTATTTCATGAATAGTGAACGTGGATCATCAGGTTAAAAAATGTATGTGTTACAATGTAGGTACATCTATAGCAATAACATAACTACATTAGACAAAGACATGTTCCTTGGACTTCCAAAATTAAAGGCCCTGTAAGTATGCAGAATATTTTTTAGATAATTCAATTCTGGTAATGTGGATAATGCTTAATTGAGTTTAAACATGTATTTTGGTCTTCGTTGATTATGAAATATTATTTTTAGATTTGATATAAAGAACTTTTATTGCTTTATGTAGATATCAGAATTTAAAGAGATATCACACATTAAAACTATGATAGTTTTATTTGTTAAAGGTCGGTGGACAGGAATCCTCTGCATTGTGATTGCATCTTAGCCGATTTTGTCAGGTTTGCCCAATCAAGAAACTTAAAGTTAGGACGTTTTTCTGAACCAAGATGTACAACTCCCAGTAATCTGACAGGAGTATTGTTACGGGATCTCTCCTCAGAGGATATGAAATGTGACGTCACTAAAGCAACAACACCAGTAACGGAAACATCAGGTAAAATGATTATTTTTATTCAATAAAAAACACTGAATTGTCTGTACTTAATAGCACTCCTAGGCATTATCTATGTTTATAGGTGTAAAAGCGAATAAAACATTAATTATCAAAACGCCTACATCTCACCTACATAACTTATCTTTATTTGTTAATATCGTTTATTTTTCTATGTATGAATAATTATCTACAGAACTAGGAGTTAAATTAAGCTTCACATTCATCCTGGAAGGTAAGATTGCTGTTACTGTTACCAAACATGGGGAAAAAGTGCGATTAGCTATGAAAATGGCTGGAGAAGGTTCTCCCTCAATGAAAATCTGTAAAGGGGTCTCTTATTATTGTTAATATTGAAAATTAATTTTCTTGTCAATAGTTTTGTTGGGTTGAGGTTCCAGGCTGATATTGATGATTACTGGAGGCCTGGTATACTTCACAAAACTACAAAAGGCATTCTATAGCTTACAAGAAAGGACTTTAGACTGAAATTTAAGTAAAGGGGATTGAGCAATTGTTTTCCAGCACTTAATTTAAAATTTAAAAAAATTGTCAGTTGCACTCCTTTAACTTGATTTGTGACATAAAAAAGCGTCTGATTGCTTTATTTTGTAATTTGCTTTGGGAAAGAACAAACGCAGATGTTCGTGAGTTTTTAAACTTTATAAATAATTTTGACCATTTCCTTATTTTTAAACACGTTTTAGAGAATTTCATCGAACAAGTGTAGATATATAGACTTCTGGATCCGTTCCCGAATTAATAATTGCTTGTACATTGTAGATACTTACTTGCGCTGTGCGTTAAAATTTCAAGTACATGTTATTCCTAATGTTTGTAAAAATAATTAGTATCACTATGAAAAAGTGGATGTTTGTTGGTGGCATAATTTGAATTAAAAACTTTGGTTATCATATTAATTTGTTCATCAAGAAAAGAATCTAAAAAGGATTCGCAGACATTTTGTATTTGTTCAACCATGTAAAACTTTTTTTTTATATTTGCTGGATCAGTTATGTTGTACATGTTTATTTCTGATTAAGTAAATCGTTTGTACGGAAATACAAAGCATTATTAGGAAAAATGTGATTCCTTAAAATTATATTTTTTAACAAAAATTATATCAGTTATATCTTCACATTACATAATGAATCCAAAATTACACAAATAGAAAAAAAAATGAATTATTTAATCAAATAAAAGTTGAAGGTTACACATGAGCGAGCAATTTTTATTTATTTATTTGTTTTTATTTTATTTTTATTTCATTTCATTATTTATTTATTTTGGTGAAATAGGGATAGAAATGAAATATAGCAATAAGAGAATAAGGTTTATCAAGCAGTATGCAAAATTATGTAGGTCGAATCTATCTCATATGGAGTCGAGCAAAGCCGATCCAATTTGAATTAGATGATTCCTGTTCCTATTTACGCTCTTTGATGTCGTTGACTGTCAATTGAAATTGAGTGACACACAATATATGGTAGTGACTGTTTGACTAATCATTACATTTAATGGTTGTTAAAAAAACAACGTCTGTTCGAATACTTTCGTTATCTCCACATATTTATGCATATGACTGACTTTTATCACCGTAATGAACTTCATTTGCTGCACGAAAATGCGCAGAATTGTGTATCTTGACTGAACACGTTAATCCGCGGAATTTGACCAAGTGGAAGTAGTTAAATGTACGGTGTTTTTCGATATTAAGCAATGCCAGAGACTGAATGATTAAATGCTGGAAAGAAACTCATGAAAATACCATTTTATCCTTCAGGTAAGAATGAAAAACAAAATCTTTATTAAAATGGAAATCATTAAAGCTATTCAAAAGCAAAGACAGAGAGAGAGAGAGAGAGAGAGAGAGTTCTTTTATCAATCAATCACATAAGACGATTTATGGAAACGGGTCGTTTTTTTCTAATAAAACTGATAAATCAAACAGCAAAAAAAAAAAACAAAACTTTATAATAGGAATAAAATATCTTAATTATTAATTCAATATGGTTTGTCAAATTATTCGTCAATAAAAGCGATCCGACTAGATTCATTATCTTTTTAATCGTGACTTTTCTTGTTAAGAAAAAAAAATGATTCACCTCGAGGGGATTAGTTACCTTTCAGGTAAGATTTCAATTTAACAATACTTTATTCAAAGCAGCAGTGTTGTGTCATAATTGTTTTGATTAAACAATATAAAAGGACGATAATAAACCCGTAGACCATTATTATTATTATTAGTAGTAGTAATACAAATATTTATAAAACGCCATATATGTATATTTATTATAAAACAATCATTCTAAAGTAGTGTACAACAAAGTAAATATACATTTATAAAAATATGAAGACAATATAAGGAATAAAATAATATTGAATAATTTAATTTTAGTTGTAACACGTCATTTGATTAGGCAAAAGATTTTATCCATTTCGTATAGCATAACTTGCCTACGTCACAATGAGTTACGTCATTAACGTATTACTCCGCTTCGCGGTTTATAAAGTGTAAACTGCCCCAAGTTATATTATATCGGATAACTTAAGTTGAAATGTTTCATTTCTTAAATGTCATAGGATATTAAAATTTGGTATTTATAAAAAAAATTTAAAAAATTAAAAAAGTAGAAAAAATGTGATGAATAATAAGTTTTGAAATAAGAAAAAAAATATATAAATACAACTGAGCAGAAAAAAATCTTGATATTAAGATAACATATTAAAGAGTCACAAATATGCTCTTGCATAAATCACAATTCCATAAAAGTCTATAATAACACACCAAAGATGAAAATTGTATCAAATTTCTCCATGAAAAAAGTGGGTTGTAAGATATTTTAAAAAGTGTGAATAGATGGATATGAAAGCAGATATGAAGGTAATAAGGCCAGAGGGATGCTGCACAGCCACATTAAAACGTCTGTTGCCATACATTGCGGTCTTTGCAGTATCAGCTAGTTTGCTGATCTAAAGGAACGGCCAGGTTCATAGATGTTGATGAGCTCTACAATGTATTTTGATACCATGCATCTTATAGCTTTGATTTGTAATAAAAAGATTTTTATACTGGATGCGTTTCTCGATTGGAGGCCAATGCATAAACATAAGAATAGGAGTAATGTGCGTCCTTCCGGTACGGGTAAAATGATATTTGCCGCTATATTCTGTATGCACTGCAATTCGATTAGATCAAATGTATTAATACCACAGAGCATGGAGTATAGAGCATTAGCATAGTCGAGCCTAGACAACATACGAGCAAAATTCCTCCGTAATCATTAGCCGTTTGTAGCAGCACGCACGAGACCGAGGTTCTTAACACTGGTTGTCTCCCTAATGACGGTGTCATTAAAGTTCAGATGGTGAGATGGAGAAGTTAACTTGATGTTTAGGAGCAAAAACTATAAAGTGTGTTTTATCCTCATGAATTTTTAGCATATTGGTGCACATCCACTTCTCGATTTCTTAATTATCAACTCATTTTCCTTACAAGTATAATTTTTAGTATATTGCATAATAAATTTTAATTTTATTACGGTTAACGAATTTTGTTATAAATGATAGAATTTAAACAGGTAAGAATTTTATATGTTCAATTACATTTGATTTTGTTTATGCATATATATTTCAGTACTGATTAGTTCTAAAAATTGGAATTTAATTTCAGATTTGGTTTTGCTTAACATTCTTTTGTTAAAAGAAGTATCCTTGACAAAAACTCATGAAAATGCATGTAATTTCTCATTGGAAGTAGACAACAATGTTTAATATTACATTCTAACTTCACTCACTTGGGTAGTACTACTACATATATCACTTTTCTTTTTCTTCTCCCTGTTTTCTATTTGTTTTAAAGGTACGTATCAAAATGAAAATGCACATGGCGATTTTTTTTTTCATTTTTGCTGTTCAATTCATTTCATTCCAATAGTATAGAGAGAGGAGTGAGGAGAGAAAGGATGAATATTTATATTGCGTGATTTTATATTTGTTTTATATTTGCTTTATAAACTGAGCTGAAATGATGTATATTCGCGAGGATTGTATTGATGATTGCAAATATGAATTAACACAAATTGAACTATAGAACAAACTTTCAGAAAACGATGTTCATTGTCTCTTGTTAATTCGAGCATAGCACGCATAGAAGAAAACTGTGAGTAACATTTTCAGGTTTTCATTGAAATTGTAACGACTCAGTTAACCTTGAATTCATTTATCGGTTCAAACATTTTAATGCCTCGCTTTTTAATTTAGTAACAAGGTCATGATCTGTAGTTCACAATTTTGTCTAGAATATATAACATATACTATTTTGTCTAGAATATAGAGATGATGTCCTGCATGCCAGCCTCAGGTTTTTGCTTTGTGTGATACAAGTATAATAAGTTCTACTGTAATTTTGGAGGCAGAAAAAATCCTGAAATTGTTCATGTATTTATTAACATGTATTTTGTCTGCACATAACTAATTTTGCTTATTTACATGTAACAATAACTATTCAGCGTATTATTTACTTGTAAGCCTACAAAATTTTTTTTTTTTATTATTTTAAAATTACTCTTCTGATATATAATTTCAGAAGTAAAACGAAAAGAGCTTCCTTTACAAAATTTATTTGATTTGATTTCAATGATGATTATATGATTATTGATAAGATTTTTTCTCAATTTTGAAAATTCCTTATTTTGTATATTAGACTAAGTATTGTTTGAAACGTCATTATTATGATACAATGCATCTTTTAAAACACTTTTTAAGCAAGGATCATGTAAAGTTGGGGAATCAATTTTGTCTCATTTATAATAAAGATATAAAATGTATTTTAGGCATCATAATCATGATTAGTGCTGTCCTCACATGTCTTTTGTCCTAGTATTCAGTAGTTTCGATTAACAAGAGGTATGTATATGAAAAGGGGGTTTACAAAGCGCTTTAATACGAAATATCTATAAATTTTCATCAGAGAAATGTTCATGGAAAAAAGATATAATTTCCGAAAATTTGTTGTAAATAATATCAACAGTAACAATTTTGGTTCATTTTTTATTGATCTACTTATTGACTGATTTTATATTGCTTTTAAAACAATTTAGGGTAAGCAAATTTTGCGGTGAATGTTTCAAATATGAATGGTTGAAGTATCTATTATACATTAAGGATTCTTTTAACTCGAAAATTAAAAAAAAGAAGAGGCCAAGGGGCCACAGCGCTCACTTGAGCACATCGGCTTAGAAAAAGCACATATCAGATCAGAAGTGAAGGTTTACTGAGGTAGGGGGGGCTTGAATTTTATCACCCAGAGGATCATTATTTGAACGAACTAGAATCTACACAACGTTAAGATGATTCCATATAAATATTACTGATATTATCATTGATTTGAAGTACTTGAAAAAAAGATTTCAAAAGGTTTCCCTATATATTCCTATGTAAAACTTAGGTTGGCCATTGTGGCCCCACCCCACCCCCGGGGTTCATGATTTGAACAAACTTGAATCTACACTACCTGAGGATAATTTCACATGAGTTTCATCTTTCCTGTCTTAATGGTTTTAAGAAGAAGATTTTTAAAGATTTATTTTATTTTTTCCTTTGTAAAAATTTGATCAGCCATATTGGCTCCCAGCCTACCCCCAGGTTTCACGATTTGAACACATTTGAATCTACACTACCAGAGGATGACTCCACATGAATTTCATACATGTATATCCTGGCCCAGTGGTTCTTGAGCAGACGATTTTTAAAGATTTTTCCTATATATGCCTATATAAACATTTTAACGGCCATTATGACCCCATCCTAGCCCCAGAGGTCATGATTTGAACAAATTTGAATGTATTCTATCTGAGGATGATTCAAGTCGAGTTTCATCTTTACTGTTCCTATGGATCTTGAGAAGAAGACTTTTAAAGATTTTTCTTACAGTTTATATTCCTTTGTAAAATTGAGATCGGCTATTTCGGCTCAATCCCTACCCCCGGGGGTTAAGATGATTCCATATAAATATTACTGATATTATCATTGATTTGAAGTACTTGAAAAAAAGATTTCAAAAGGTTTCCCTTTATATTCCTATGTAAAACTTAGGTTGGCCATTGTGGCCCTACCCCACCCCCGGGGGTCATGATTTGGACAAACTTGAATCTAAACTACCTGAGGATGATTGCACATGAGTTTTATGTTTCCAGGCCCAGTGGTTCTTGAGAAGAAGCTTATTAAAGATTTTTCCTATATACTCCTATGTAAAACTTTGATCGGCAATTTTGGCCTCACCCTATCCCCGGGGATCATGGTTTGAACGAACTTGAATTTACACTGCCTGAGGATGATTCCACATGAGTTTCATCTTTCCTGGCCCAGTGGTTCTTGAGAAGAAGATTTTTAAAGATTTTTCCTATGTACTCCTATGTAAAACTTTGATCGGCCAGTTTGACCCCACCCTACCCGCAGAGGATCATGATTTGAACGAACTAGAATTTACACTACCTGAGTATGATTCTATATTTTAAATATTACTAATTATGGATTTAAAGTACTTGAAATGAAGATTTTAAAGGTTTCCATATATATTCCTATGCAAAACTTTGGTTGGACATTTTGGCCCCAGCCTACCCCCAGGGATCATGATTTGAACAAAGTTGAATCTACTCTACATGAGGATCATTGCACCTTGGTTTCATCTTTCCTGGCGCAATGTTTCTTGAAAAGAAGATTTTTTTAAAATGCCATTAATTTTTCACTAATTCATAATAATCTTCCCTTGGTCCTTCATTTGTACGCATTTGAATCCCCTTCACCTAAGGATACTTTAAGTTTGGTTGAGATTGGCCTAGTGGTTCTTGAGAAGAAGATGAAAATGTGAAAAGTTTGCGACGACAACGACAACAACGACAGACGACGGACAAATTTTGATCAGAAAAAGCTGACTTGAGCCTTCGGCTCAGGTGAGCTAAAAATAATCATTTTATAATTCTTAAAATGGAGTTTTATCAAATTCTATAGGAAAATTTAACATTTCGGGGGAAAATGATAGGCCCCAACAAACTCATTTATTTCAAACCCACACTGACACAGGTAAACGATAAGAAGACTGGGAAGCGAGGTGCTAACTGCTTACAAAATTAATTATACCCACGATATCTTGGCGAGTACAAGTCATATGCATATGTTAATTTTTTTTTTTTTACAAATTTAAGTGAAAGATAAGTCTAGTCAGTGGATCAATATAATAAAGAAACCAAATTTGTAAATTAAAATATGATATTAACAGCAACATTTTACTTTTATAAACTTTCAAAATTGAAAAAGGTCCTAGAGCAGGAGAATATTCTCATCTTGTACGCTTCCATGTACACTTTTTCATGACATTTTTCAATTCTTCAAGTGTCGAAGTAAGTTATCAATATCTGACATCATAAAAAAATCATTAATATTTGAACTCCCCTAATCAAAGTTTGTGCCGCCTCAGCTGTTGGAAAAACAAACCCATGCATAAATGTAGCAACCAAGGAAATCAGTTACAAATAGACGTGGTTGTCAGTCCTTATTATACCAGAAAACTGATGTAAGAAATACGTCAGGTATTTAAAAACCCGTTTTCTTTCTCTATTTTTACTAAATAATGTTTGCTTAATGAAATTTGAAGAGAATTGTTTCCGATCATGATAAGGGACAAACGGCGGACGTCACTCGTCGGAGAAGGGGATGTTTACCCCTCCATGTCACCTGATCCCTCCGTTGAAGTTTAAGAAGTCTACAAGTGTATGTTGCTTTGCTCGTTAGTTGTATTGCTTGAATAATGTTCGCTATTCCAATATACTTAATTTTAATATATTTCTTTTTCGCAAGGGGTTTTTGTCTCTCTTTAGAATAAATCTCTCTGAATAGAATCCTGAATGCCATCTGGAAATACATGTATTCGATATACAACTGCATGCTCTACGTATGAGCAATTTCTAAAATGAGGTAAATTATTGACAAACAAGTTGATGAAACAAGAATATCAGTATTTTCGTTTAAAGTCATCATTTTTAAATTCTAAGTTCTATGGTCGATTCAATGACCTTATCAGCAAAAACAATTTATCACTGAGTCATGATATAATGCTGAACGACGTTTTTCATACTCATTAAATTGTTAGGCCATTATTTACACAGTGATTATCGACGGATTTTTCGTTATTTCCCAATCAAGACAAGGAGTACCCGTGACCCGTAGGTGTGACCCGTCGGCAGGGGATGCTCACTCTTCCATGGCACCTGATCCCACCTCTGATGTATTAGAGGTCTGTGTTTGCTCTGCTCCTATTTTGTATTGTTGTATGAACTTTGAGCTTGAAAACTGTTTGTTATCTCCATATATCTCATGTACAAACATCAGGAACCAATTTGCTTCAGTTTTGAATTAAATTTAGCCCGTTTAAAATTTAGAGACCCAGAATTGTACTTTAGCAGAGCCAGACGACACACCCCAAAATCCTGTGTGAGCATTTTATCTACATGTACTTCTGTACCAGGTTTGTACTTAACGTTGTTAAACATCAATATGTGTTGAAAGTTTATATTTATTATAACTAATAAATTTTCTTTCCTTCAAAGATTAACTTTCTTTCTCTAAATTTAACTTCTATCAAAACTATGCATTATTTTTAAAGGTGTATCTTAGAGAACTACTGGATCAAGACCAGGCGTGAAAATATATGGATGAGCAGTATTAGATCAGTGATTAGATACAAAGATTTAACCGAGAACAGACATGAAAAGAAAAGAGGAACACGACTGGATCAGTGATTAAATAAACAAAATTATTCCAGACCATGCGTGGAAAATATGGACATATTTGATCAGTGATTAGAAACAAAATTTTATCCTAGACTAGGCGTGAAAAGATATGAATGAGCACTATTGGATCAGAGATTAGATATAAAATTTTATCCTAGACCACAGGCGTGAAAAGATATGGATGAGCAGTACTAGATTGGTGATACAAAATGTCAACCAAGAAAAGGCGTGATGAAAAACAGATGTATGACATTACATCGAATTCAATGCGTTTTCACTCCGTAGCCCTTTTTCTATCAACATTTTGCTTGATTTTTTGGCGTTTAGATTTTAAAATTTATTTTTTTTTTACAATATTTGTTGTTCCTTCGTTTATTTATCTGGCTTTTTTGTCAGCCTATATTTTTCGTGAATTTGTTATTCATACTTTTTCAAACGTTTTTTTTTTTCTGTATTCTTTTCTTTATTTTAGTGCAATTAAGTTGTATAATTTAACACACTTCCTCGTATTTTTAAACTTTATTTTAAATATTTAAAACATACATATACATAAAATAAAAAAAAAACATACAGCAGCTGGAAGTATTGAATATTTCAAGAATAGCTAGGGCTGTTCAGAAAAATTTCGGACAACGTCAATGAGCAACACATAATAATATGTAGAAAATATTTACTTTGTTGGTGTATTTTGTTTTATAATTAAACAAAGAAACTTTTAATGGATTATTCTAAAATTAACTTGTTTTGTTTTTCAAGAAGCACATTTACAACATTGCAGCTTCAAAAACATGACGTAATGATTTTCTCCAAAATGCTATATACCTTGACATTTCACTCAAGTCTAGCTGGCTGGCGTCACACACACACTCTTTATAAAAACTGTATTTACCACTCGGCATTTAGTTGACTTATAACTGTTTTAGTGGCATTCATGTAGTAGGGTACAGTTTTTGTTTATAAAATGAAACAACAGTTCTAATTATGAACGTATAAATTGTCTTCGTTTTGTGTCGTTTTACAGAGTTATGACTACCCAAATATATACATATTAATCAATTGCATCCACTAAAGCAGTTTCAAATTTTGAGTAAATTCTCATGATAGATTGAAAATTTCATATTCAAACCATTCAAATTTATTTTTCTTAAAAAACGTCTACAAATTTATGAATGATATGACAGATAGAAGTCTTCGAACTTTTAGAAAAGCCTTTGTATATAATTGATATCTTAAGTCGTTGACAAATTTTGATTCACATACATGCATCTTTGAGTCTATCTTTTTATATACGTGGTTGCAGTTTAGCCATTTTTATACTCAGATATTCATTTACCTATTTAAAGTATCTGACAAAAAGGGCGTTAATTCTACGGATGTTCATTTCATCTATACATAGAGTTTTGTCACATGACGATGTTACAAACATGATGCCAATCTTCAATTTGGAACACTCGTAAATGCAGAATAAATCTTTAATTCAAAAAGATCACCAGAAGATTTTACCTTTCAGTATTGCACACAAATGAGAGAAATTTTAGCTACATTTTCAATTGTTCAAATTATTTTAAAATATACATTTTCCCGCAAATGTATAGCTACATTTAGACTCTAAGTTTCATCAGAGAGCTCGATTACCATCTCCCTTCCAATAAATTGCAATTTATACGCAAATATTACCTCTTATAGATTCCAAAAGGCGATGGGGAAAGAAAATAATTTTACACGGAGAAATATTTTCTTGCAATTTCATGCATGTGAAATTGATTGATATTTTGACAGAAGAAGAAACTGTAATTTTTAAAAAAAATAAAAATACATACAACAATGTTGAATTTCATTATCCAACGGGAAGTTTCAGGACTCAAATATTTTATTATGTACCAAACAGCTGTGCTAGCCCTAGCGGTGTCGCACTGTCAACATATTCCTTAAAATTCAATATAACAGGAAATTTATCAAAGACCTATATATGATTAACAAATGCTAAGTATTTAAGTTTAATGTTTTATTCGAGTTGGCAGGAATTGTCCACAGTGGTCTACACAACAGTGGGGCAGCCGGTGTAAAGACGAATAATGACCCCCATCGAATAATGACCGGGGGTCATTTTTCGACAGCGAAAAAAGACCCCCGGTCATTATTTGACGTAGAAAAATGACCCTTTTGCCCGTAGAAAAAGTGTCACTTCCCTAAAAATTTGCAGAACCCACCTGAAGAAAAATGACCCCCGTAGAAAAATGACCCCCTGTAGATTAAAGCTAAAATTTTTAGGGGGCAAAAAAAAATTGGATAAAGAAGCATATTGGCCAAAATGCTCACCTGAGCTTATTGGGAATAAACTGATGATATGTTGATCTCATAACATTATACAATTATAGCTATATTTTAAGGTAAATGCAATGATTCAGAATCTAAAGGAGTAAAAGATTTATCAAGCCTTAAGAGTTAGGTAAACATTGTTTTTTTGATGGTGGAAATCATCGAACTGACAGAAAAAATCAGAAGTATTATATATTATTATATCCTCCGCTTGAAAAGCGGGAGGGTATATAGTGATCGGGATGTCCGTCCTTCCGTCTGTTACGCTTTGAGGTATCCATCTCTTATCCGCAAATCCTCATATATAAAAAGATGTGTTTGTGAAACAGCTATGCCCCTGTATGGCAACATAGCGAAGATTAAACTTTTCTTAAATGCAATTTAAATATATTGTTACCCAAAGTAGGGTCTTTTCACAAGAAATACAACTGCAAAATAGGAAAGCCCTAGCACCACTTGTTCAAAAGTAATGGCTGAGGATAAGTTTTTGAAAGATAGGTCAAAGTAGATGATTTCTTAAGAAAATGTTTAATGTAACAAGGATTACATATGTGAAGTATGAATACCCTAGCCCTTACAGTTCAAAAGTTATGGCCAAGGTAAAAAAAAAACATAAGTACGGAAAACTCCAAGGTCAAGGTCAAAAGGTCATGGTTTTCAGTATCCAATGAAAGGTAATGCATAAAAACTACATATTTTAAGTATGAGAGTACTAGTATCTACCGTTTAAAAGTTATAGCCAAAGAAAAGTTTTTGCATTTTTGTGTAAAATGGGACAAACTCCAAGGTAAAGGTCAAAAGGTCAAATTTGGTGGTACCCAAAGTAAGGTCTTGTCACAAGGAATATACATATTAAATATGAAAGTCATAGCTCCAATAAATGAAAAGTTGTGGTAAAGGTTAAGGTTTTTGCGGACAAACAAACCGCCAGATAGACAGACGGACATACAGACGGACACGATAAAACTATATACCCCCGAATCTTCGATTACGGGGACATAAAAAGAAATGGTCTTCAATTAACTTTTCATATTAATATACATTATAGAGAAGAAGTTACAACAATGAAAATGTTTGTTCTGATTTTCATATTAATTTCTCTGAAAAAATATACTCAGAACTGAGTAAAAGGGTGGAGTAAAACAAGAATTAAGGTAGAAACTATGTCGGAAAAGTCTTTGTCACTAGATTTTCAAACTTTTCAAAATGATAAATTAGTACTTGCTTATCAATCAGTTAAGATATCATGATATGTTTCCTTGTTCTTTTAATCTAGAACAGGCTGTGAAACTTGGTATGGTATTTACATACTGCGACTTAACATTTTCAAATATTTTTAGGGGTACTTGTCATAAAGGGAATATGAAAAATCACAAAAATACTTCTTCAAACAACCTTGGAGATTTATGTCCTTATGAAAAAAACGTTGACCCTAACATATTCTTCCAAAAGATAATACTAGTAGAAGCAAAAAATCATTGATGTTAGCCATCAATTGTCGCCCTGTATATAAAAGATTTAAGGATGTATTCTTCTGATACCCGGAAAAAAACGTGCATTAAACTTTCCACATGCTTATATTTTTCTGGAAGTGTAATATCCAAGCAATAATTTAAAGACAAGAAAAGTGTATATTAGTGTTCATCTAAGAGAGATTCAACCCCTCCAACATTGGCCAAAATAGAGCATGGGAAAATTCATTAAAATAGCTATTATATCATAGAAATACCTCATTAACTTATAAATACAATCAATTTAAACCTAATTTGGCTTAGATTTATTTGAATGTATTGCAAAAATATTTTTTTAGCAAAATATGAGCATGGTTTTCTCCATCCAATTTTAGTGGATCTAAAAACATGCTCTCTTCTAAAGTTCTTCATTTGTGATTCTTGTGACAACAAGACTAATCTGAAAAAAATATTTTAGAAAAAAAAAGATTATAATTACTGGTAATTTCATTGTTCAAAAAATGTAAAATCATTATTTTGTCTATCTGACTTTGTTTTTATGAACCCAAGCCCGTAGTTAAGTATCAATTAATTTCTATATGTTCTATGATGTTTCAGAAATATTCTATTTTCTAACCCGCATAGTCCGCCATAGAATGAAGCGACCTAGTTTCTTATCGAATGTAAACGCTAAAAATTAGAGATGTTATCTTATTATTTTTGTACGGTATGTCTATAAATTTGGGATATATATTCTGCATTTACAATATCAAATGAAATTTATCATATTCTAAGGGCTAAAGTTGCAATAAAAAGGATA
>NW_026920650.1:0-17409 GCF_032062105.1 Saccostrea cuccullata
CACTAGTAACCTGAATAGAATGTTCATATTAGCTATTTACCAAAATGACCTTGACCTATGAACTTGAAATCGAACTTAACCTTTGATCTTAACCCTAGGGTAGAAAGAAAAATACCCACCCCCCACCCCCCACCCCTCACACACAAAGTAGAGAATCGCTGTAAAGCTCAAATTACACCTCGGACCCACATAACATTTCAAGGAAACTGCAGAAAAGAGCTCGAGAAAAGAGTATTAGAATATTTGATGTGAGTTTCCAAAGTATATAGAAATTATTAATATAATTAATTACAAATCCTGTCGTGTTTGAAATTAAAGTACAGATGAAGAAAGTTGGTATATAAGCCTTTTATGATTACATGTATTTATTCGGATGTCGTTAATAGAATTCAATTCTACTGATTTGAAATAATATTTTAATACCAAGCATCCTTTGTTTATTTAACCTTTGAAATTTAATTGATTTTTTTTAGAATTACGCAATCCCCAGAAATACAAAATCAATATATATGTACGCTCCTTCGTAAAAAAAAAATTATCAGGTATTTGCATTCATAAAAAAATATATTAATAAGAAGGAGAAGGTGTTAAAGAATATTGGTCACATTAGATGAGACGAATGTCTTTATAAATATCTCTTGTAAACCCCAGAAAGTAGCCTCCTATGCATTGGAAAAAATGAATAGTTCCGGTCAAAACCCTTTGCATGTATATATTTATTTACATAGTATATAAAATGTACTAGGCACAGGTACCAGAGTTGTCAAAATGACCAGAGAGGAAATATATAAAAAAAAAATCTGAACAGATTAAAGGAAAATCCCTTTTCTATGTATGGAACTACAATTGAATAAGTTCATTTTGATTGGTTAGCCATCGGCGTGATATCCTTAGTCGACTTTAACACTGCCTAGTCGTCGGAATAAAACCAACTTTGAGCCCGAGGTTAAAATCAGTATAGAATTTAAATGTGAATAGGTATTTCAAAGAATGATATATACTTGAAATGTGGTAACTTTATATCTGTATTTTTTCTATTATTCGCGGGATAGAAAGATGTGTTAATCGCTTAACCAACATGCCATGATCATCCTGCATATGCATGTACATGTACTTGTGCGCCCATGCAAAACGTTAAACGATATATAGTTTATATCATTGCAACTTTAATATCTTTAAATGAAATCCTTAAATGCTTAGTATTTATAAAAGGTCTTACAGGAAAAGCTAAGGCACGAAAAGGGACATGGGGAGCGTTTGGGGAACATCTGTAACGGTTCCCGTTACAATTAGCCCTAGTTACATATTGCCATTATGCACCTCCTATTTTACTTTTTGATCCGACACATATTTTGGGTTTCCCGGCCACAGCAAAACATGGACTTTACCATTATAACCATATGGGAGGCGGGGGTTATCATTTAGTGAGGTCATTGCTCACAATGCCTCTAGTTTATTATACCCCCGCTTGAAAAGGGTATAAACATGTACTGTAAAATCACATATTTTCGTGGGGTCAAATTTTCAAAGAAAAAACTAGAGGTACCATGAGAACTGAGCTCACTAAATGATACCCCCCGACTCCAATATGAAAATAATAGCAGTGTCTATGTTTTGCTTATGGAAACCCAAAATATATGTCGGATCAAAAAGTAAAATAGGAGGTGCACAATGGCAATATCTAACTAGAGGTACTGTGAGCAATGAGCTCACTAAATGATACCCCCGCCTCCCATATGTGTATAAATGGCAATGTCCATGTTTTGCTATGGGAAACCCAAAATATGTGTCAGATCAAAAAGTAAAATAGGACGTGTACAATGGCAATATGTAATAAAGATTCTGTGGTGTGAGAGGAGTTGCGGAAAAGAGATGGGTACCCCAAGCGTATTAGATGGATGGACAGATAGACGGACGGACATACCGATTACAATATACCCTCCCGCTTTTCAAGGAGGGGTATAATGAGACTTTCGCAGAATCTTTGTTACACAATATTATTAAAGGTTACCAATCTCTTATCTGCAACTCCTCCTATACCACTGAGTAAAATTTAACTAGAGGTTCTGTGAGCAATGAGCTCACTAAATGATACCCCCCGCCTCCCATATGGGAAACCCAAAATATGTGTCGGATCAAAAAGTAAAATAGAAGGTGCACAATGGCAATATGTAATAAAAATTCTGAGAAAGCTTCATTAAATTTCATTCAGTGGTATGAGAGGAGTTGCGGATAAGAGATGGGTACCTTAAAGCGTAACAGACAGACGAACGAACGGACGGACATACCGATTTCTATATACTGTATACAGGGAAATTTTTGCCCCCGTTTTATTTTCGCCCCTTTCGCCCTCTTCCTGATTGGGCGAATTTAAAACGGTGCGAATTTAAATTACACAGCATAACTTCTTAAACAAAACTATGACTGGGCGAATTTAAAACGGAGCAAAATAGTTCGTAAGTGCAAAAGGGCGAAAATAACACGGGGCGAAAATATCCCTGTATACAGTACTCTCCCGCTTTTCAAGCGGGGGTATAATAATACGTTCACATATTCTTTATCACATAATGCCATTATGCCGGAGGTATCATTTAGTGAGCTCTGTGCTCACAGTACCTCTAGTTTCTATTATGAATTATGTTGAAGGGTATGCTAGAAGATGAACAAAATATAAAAGGGAAGACCTCAACTGAATGTATTTGCATTTTTATACCCTCCGCTTGAAAAGCGGGAGGGTATAAAGTAATCGGAATGTCCGTCCGTCCGTCTGTCTGTTACGCTCTGGGGTACCTATCTCTTATCCGCAACTCCCCTTATACCACTGAATGAAATTTAATGAGACTTTCACAGAATCTTTGTTATATGGTGCCATTGTGCACCTCCTATTTTACTTTTTGATCGGACACATAATGCCATTGTGCACCTCCTATTTTACTTTTTGGCCTGACACTTATTTCGGGCCTCCAAGAGCAAAACAATGACTTTGTCATTATAATCATATGGGAGGCGGGGGTATCATTTAGTGAGCTCATTGCTCACAGTACCTCTAGTTATAATCATATTACAGGCGGGGGTATCATTTAGTGAGCTCATTGCTTACAGTACTGTAGTTTTAAATGTTCATAGAACAAATACATAGTGCAAATACAAATACTATAGCATTGAGGCAGATTTATGGTGCTTTCTTATATATGTGATACTAGTAGTCTCATTTAATTTCAATGAGTGTTAGAAAAGGAACTGCGGATAAGAGATGGACACTCCAAAGCGTAACAGACGGACGGAAGGACTTCCCGGTCACTATATACCCCCCTGCTTTTCAAAAAAAGGGGGATATGAAAATGTTTTGGAACCTGCTTAGAAATTCCAGAGCTTTGCTTTGAATCCATGAATCTTAGTAATATTGAATATCGAAAGAATTAATTGATAAACAAATAATTGGAAGACTTCTAAAGAATGACAATAAATGGAACAGTTTGTGTTGATCTCTCAAATTCGAACAAAATAAAATGCAAAAACATAATCGTCGTTTATTATACCCCCGCTTTTATAGAGATCCATCTGTCCGTCTGGTACGCTTTCCAGTACCCATCTCTTATACGCAACTCCTCTTTTACTACTGGATGAAATTTAATGATACTTTCACAGAATCTTTGATATACGAGGGTTGTTCGATATGTATTGTGTATTGTACGATATCTCAAAAGCATTCGATTCAAACAGTCAAATGGACATTACATCCCTTCAAAGTATTCTCCGTGATTTGAAAACACAATTTTAATCTCTGAATCCATTTCTGAAATGCGTCACGGTACGCTGATTTAGGTATAACCTCTGAGGCACTGACTGACGACTGAGCCAAGGGCCTGTCGGGACTTGTATCGACGACCAGATAAGAACTTTTTAAGTTTTGGAAAAAGGAAAAAGTCGCATGGTGCTAAATCCGGAGAGTATGGTGGGTGTGGCAAGACGGTAACCTTCTCCGACTTCAAAAATTGCTTCACAAGCTCAGATGTATGTGATGGAGCATTATCATAAAGAAGGCGAACATGTCTAAATCCCGACACAGGACGTCGTTTCTGATATTTCTTGAGCTTTTTCAGTACAACATCTCGGTAATACCGACCTGTAACACGTTTGCCCTTCGGCACCGGAATTTGTACGGCTAAAACGTCACAAGAGAGGAATATGCAATAAAGGACATTCTTTATGCTCATTGTCCTTTTGGCAACTACAGGCCTTCTACCGTGTTTGGTTAGCCATAATTTGTTTCCAACTTTTCTTACTGGTTCGAAATAGTGAACCCCTGTTTCGTCACCAGTAACTATGTTTGCAAATTGTCTTTGATTGAAGTTTGGAAACATTTTTAGCAGTCGCTTAGCGGTTTGTATTCGTACCTTTTTTTGGTCATCTGTCAATGTATGGGGTATCCATCTGGCAGAAATCTTTCGTACTTTCAAAATACGCTTCAAAATGAAATGCACCCGCGATATGCCAACAGCTTTGGCAATATCACGAATCGTGTACCTGCCATCACTTTCAATTATTTCCTTGACTTTTGAGACATTTGTCTTGCCTGATACAGTCACAGGTAGACCCGATTTTGCTGCATCTTTGATGGACTCTGTGCCAGTCAGAAATTTCTGTCTCCACCTACGAACTGTCTCATAAGATACCTTATCAGACCCATAAACTTCCCCCAATTCAGTAAAAATCTGCTTTACCGAATTATTGAGTGTTGTGCGAACTTTTATATAAGCTCTAATTTCTTCAATATTCTCAACCCTTTTCCCAACCATTTTTACAACAGTGGTCAACGACTGGCTCTATTGAAATGACGATTATTTTATAACCATGTGTAGATGAAGGCTCGTGTTTATACTGTTGGCAAGGTATTGAATAGAGTTATCCAGGCGTATAAATATCGACGAAATCGTGCAAGGCGTTATCGCGCTGTGGTACAATACACAACACATATCGAACAACCCTCGTATAGTGTCATTGTGCACCTTTTATTTTACTTTTGGATTGGTCACATATTTTGGGTTTCCCATGGCAAAACATGGACAAGGCCATACTTTCTATTATACTGTACTGAGGGGTACCCATCTCTTATTCGCAACTTCCTTTACTGCTGAATAAGAACCGATATATCACAGATTCTTTATTACATAATGCGATTGTGCACCTCCTATTTCACTCTTTGATCTGACTCTTATTTTGGGTCTCCATGCGCAAATCATGGACTCTGCTTTTATTACCATATGCGAGGGGGGGGGGGGGGTATCATTTAGTGAGCTCATTGCTCACAGTACATCTAGTTACACTTTGCAAAGTACATGTGCGAGTTTTTTTTCTTTCAAATTTTGTTGTTTGTTATGCCTTCTCCATTTTAGATTTAATTCAAAGGGCCATATTTATAAATTTATTTCAAACTAGAATTATTGCGAGCAATGAGCTCATTTAATGATACCCCCGCCTCCCACATGAATATATAATGGACTTTGGACCTCAAAATCAATAGGGGTCTTCATTAGGCCACGGGAGTGTTTATGTTTTGCTATGGGAAACCCAAAATATGTGTCGGATCAAAAAGTAAAATAAGAAGTGCAAAATGGCAATATGTAATAAAGATTCAGTGAAAGTTTCATCAAATTTCATTCAGTGGTATGAGAGGAGTGGCGGATAAGAGATGGGTACCCCAAAGCGTAACAGACGGACGGACGGACATAACGATTACTATATACCCTCCCGCTTTTCAAGAATAACAGAAAACAAATGTTGAATATCATATCATCATTTTATGAAATCAGTAAAAGGACCGCTAAACTACATCATTCATCTGATATAGCAAGATGCAAAGCGTCCACTATATCCGGAAACACGTTTTCTTCCCCGACCGTCTTCATCAACTCTGACCTCGACATCACTCCCAGAAAGTTTGTGCTGCACCTGACCAATAGAACTTTAATCCCAACTGACCGGTATTCCATGACAACTAGCGACATTATGGAAACTCCATTACTGTCCACATAATTGAAAGACGAACAGTCAATGACAACATACTTCGTCTCGGTGTGTATGTCCCCTTCACATAGTCTGTCTTCGAGGTTGCCACAGGAGGAAGTTTTGTTTTTCCTACTTTCCCTAGGAGGTCTTTCGTCCACAGAAATTGACACCTCTTCCGAGCTTTTCTTCATTTTCCTTGGATCTCCGGCCAGTTTGTATAAATTTTCACGAAAAGACTCCGCTGTTGCAAAGAAAAGGGACGATTCCATTTTAAATACCTTCACATTTGACGGAAGAACTGTGTATTTTGACTCTTCAACATACAAATCTTCGTTCACCACTTTCCCAAACAAACCCACTTTTCCTTTCTGGCTTTGAAACACGACCAAGAAAATACTTAGTCCAACTCCACAGTATAAAGCATAAGGAAAATCAATAAAGACTCCACACATTATTGTGGCTACCCAAACGGTAAAATCATATTTGTTTATCTTCCATAGCCGTGGTAACTGGCGGAACTGAAGAAGCAGATTCTTAACTGCCATGATGACCATTATAGACAAAATGGGCAATGGTAGGTATTGAAAGTACTCTCCTAAAAACAATAAAATAAGCAATATAACGACAGCTGAGAATAGTCCATTTAATGTGGTTTTGGTCCCCATTGTGTTCAGTAAAATTGTACGAGGTGGTGCTACACAGGAAGGAAAGCACCTGAAAAAGGAACCACCAAAGTTGGACATTCCGTACGCTACCAGTTCCTGGTCGGCATTGATGGTGCTCTTACTCTCGCAGACTTTGGCCATGGAAATGGTCAAAACGAACACTATGATGGCAATCACGACAGAATCTCCTATAATACCAGTTGTTATGTCAGGAAGAGTAGGAGGTGGGATTCCTAGAGAGATTTCGCCTACAACTGGTATTTCGAATTTAGATTTTAGGTTCCCAAAGTACGATACAATAGTTCCACAAATCACTAATATAAGATCTATTGGAATCGGCATGTACAGTTTTGATTTAAACTTTTCATTTATAAAGTCTTTGAAGAATATTAGAATTATGATACAAATTATCGATGTGAGAATGGAACCTACATTAACAGTGTTTATATTTTTAAAGATTTCGATGTACGTTTTCACTAATTTCCCCGGGCCAGCGACCGATGGTATCCGAACTCCAATGCTCTTCGGAATTTGACTCGTGATAATATGAATGGTGGCAGTGGTCGTAAAAGACCCTATAAATGGGGTTGACATGTATGATGCTATAAAACCAAATCTTAACAATCCCCATGCTAGAAGCAAGATCCCCACTATGAAAGAAGAACCTGCTGCGACAGCCGCCTTGGCTTCCAGGAAGTGCTCCTCGTGTATTTGCGCAGACTCAGTGCTGCCGTTGGAACTATTGGTGCTGCCACCACTCCAAGAAGGTAACGTTACATGACTTTGAACAAGATTTGCCGTGAATAAGGCTATCACAGCGTTTGTTCCAAACGATACTGTTGGGCAAGTTCCAAAAATCACATACAAAATAACAGGATAGAATGAAGTGTAAAGTCCATACTTTGGCGCAAGGGATGCGAGTATCCCAAACGCCATTCCTTGGGGAAAATGAAGGCAAGCCACGGATAGTCCACTAACGACATCTTTGATCAGATACTCTTTGACGTCATAGCGACGTAAAACGCCAAAAATTGGAAACAAAGCTAAGAGATAGTTTAATAAATTAGCATGTGTACACTTGCAGTTTTCTATATTTCCACACTTGCCGTCATCATATTCTTTTTCAGTAACATCGTCTAAGCTCCCTTGCGTTTTAGGATGACGTATTAAAGTCACGTGTTCTATCAATTCTTCATGGCTCTGTATCGTCGTATTTCTCAAGATACTATCGTCCTCTTTATCCTCGATTCTGGAAAGAGTTAATATGCACAAGTTTTCGTCAATCATACAAAGGTTATACAACATAAATATTAAATAAAATTCAGTACGTTGGTGTGTGTATATACAGTGTATTTGTACACGTATACACTCAATGTTTATAAACATATTTTTCATTATGTTATATAAAATTTATATTTGATATAATTTGCCAGTATATGTTAAACTAAAACATAAAATATTTTAATTTTTAAAGTATATTTATCTCGTCATTTCACATTTACATTTGTAAACATGTGCTTGAAATCTAACATATATGTACATAAGAGTTGACAAAATGTTGTTTGTCGTGACAATTAGTCATTTCGAGTGTCTAATTTTATCAAACTCAACATCGAAAAACAAGGATAAAGGATTCTTTGTTATTAGAAAATGTAAATGAATTTGTTGCAATTTGCTGATTATAATTCCTATCATGTACTAGTATTTTCTCGACAATTTACCACAAAGTCCTTATAACAAAATTGATATGAGCTTGAGATTCTTTCAATCATGTAGATGTTTTTTATGAATCTATTATCCGTAGAGATTTTTTAATCGTACCATATATGAGTACGTATTCAAATACAAGCCATGGCTGTATTTTTAAAAAGATTGTCCTTTACTAGCTTTCGTATAACAGCTGTATAAGGCTATCATGACCTCGACGTTTAACTGATCTTTCTGTATATATCAACTTTATGTTTGTTGTACAGTTTTAATGTGAAAGCCTCGTGTATTCAACGTAGAAATATGAAAGAAAGATATACGTATGGCGATTTCGATATTACACATATGTTTTAAATTAAAAACTAATCAAACTAAAGTATCATTGCAATAAATATCAATCAGAAATGTTCCACATTCCTCATGTGTTTCTACCTAAATGACAATACGTGTATTTTCATGCAGTTTTTCAAATAAGTGAAATGATCGTCTGCTTTGGTGTTCAGGGATTAAACGGAAGTTTAAAAAAAAGGTGCTACTGTTGTTTGGAAAATGGAGGCATCTAAATCTATAATCTATTCACACCATAATTTGCACAATGAATACCGACATTCTTTATCATTATTTGTTTTTGGATAAGAATAACTAACTCTATACATGTAACATGTGTGATGTACAAAATGATAACACCAGATTAACAACAAAGGAACGTTTTGATATCGATTAATTATTCCTATTTTTAGCTAGCAAAAATAAAATACTTACTCCGTCATTTCTATACCACTCTGAAGCATTCGTTGCGGACATGTGCACACCACTCAAACCCTGAAGTTACACCACATGACGAATATTTATAGCTCACCTGAAACAAGAATCTGCAGTGAAAATAATGCAAATGTGACGCAGGAAATAAGAGTTCAAAACTAATTGACATTTATGAAGTGTTTTATTCATGTTGTAAATTGTCAATATTTTTATAGTCACATTGTGCATATTAAATACATTCAGAATTAACTGAAAGCTTGGCGGACCTTACTAAGGGGAGAGAGGTGTGTGTGGAACATACCCCCACCCACAACCCCTCCCACCCCTAAAAAAGAAAGAAATTATCATAAGTGCGTGATGATGTTTGGATGGATTAATTTAGATGAGTTCAAATGAGTTGTATAGATACAGCACATTACATGTATATTTTTATTTGAATTACTAGACTTAAAGGAGAAGGTATATGTCAGCGTATTTAAATTCTTACTATATATGTATATGTAATACTAGTATATTTAATGATCTTGATCAAAGGCGGATCTTGTCAGCTTTCGGGGCCGAAGCCCCCGGACCCCCAAAAAGGACCTTGCCTTAGACCCACTGGGGGCTTCAGTACAGCTACCAGACCCACCCCCCCCCCCCCCGTTACGAAATTCCTGGATCCACCGCTGTTGATTGCAACTGTTGCAATATCTTTGATATTCTTTTTCCTCTTTTTCTTTCTTTAGTTTGGGGTAAAGCTTAATACAGTAACACTTGAAAGAAAATTGACAACTCTTGTTCGTCTGTTCTACAGAAGAAGTTTATATGAATAAAATTTTCTCTCTACATTCCTTTTAGCTCAAGTGAGCTTTTCTGATCACCCAATGTCCGTCGTCCGTCCGCTCGCCAGTCAGTGTAAACTTTTCACATTTTCAATTTCTTTTCAAGAACCACTGGACCAATTTTAACCAAACTCGATACAAAGCATCCTTGGGTTAAAGGGAGTTTAAATTGTTAAAGTGAATGGCCATGTCCCTATACAAGGGGAAATAAACAAGAAAAGACAAAAATAGGGTGGGTTTATTAAAAAAAACTTCTGAGGCACCACCGGGGCACAAAAGCTGAAGCTTATGTGGAATCATCCTTGGGTAGTGTTGATTCTAAATTTTTCAAATCATGACCCCGGAGGTAGGGTCGGACCACAATAGGGAATCTAAGTTTTACATTGAAATATAGAGGAAAATTCTTTAAAAATCACTGGGCCTGAAAAGCTGAAACTTATGTGGAAGCATCTTGGGGTAGTGTAGATTCTTCATTGTTCAAATCATGATCCCTGAGGTCGGGCAGGCCACAATAGATATTGCAGAGGGGGGAATCTGGTAAGGAACAAAGTTACTTGGGTGAGCGATGTGGCCCATGGGCCTCTTGTTAATTTTTTGACTCCATATAGTGGCCCTATTATGAACTTACTATTCTTGAGAAACTTTTTAAAATACTCCAGACCTGAGCTTTGTTTTTTAGTTGCCGTTACTAGATTATTTCCCTTCCTTCGGCAAGGAGGCATATCACTTCACGGGGTGGGGGTGGGGGTATATCCCTTTACCCGAGGAAGCTTAGTGCCAAGTTTGGTTGAAAATAGCTCAGTTTTTCATTTTTCTTTAATTATGGATAGACAAACGGCCGGACGACGGTAACTTTTTGATAAGAAAAGCTTTATCATATTTTCGGCAGGTGGGCATAACAAATTCATGTATCTACTCGACCTTATCTTAATACACACTTTATTACCTGATGTTTAAACTTAATTCAAGAAGATTGAAAACTGTGATAACTGATATTAATAAACATGTTCCCAGGGCCAAAACGTCACTTCTGGAAAGGGTTTTTAATTGTTTATAGAACTGTAAAAAAAAAAACAAACAAACAAAATCACCTGTCTTTTCTCATACTCTCATAACTTTTTTCACATCACATACTACTTATTTATTAAAAACATACCACATATGTTTTATAGATATTAATTTTATGTCCACATTTTTAATAATACACAGATTTATCATTGTTAATGTTCTATTATTTATATTGAATGGCGTTTTAACACTCATAAAACAAGTTTATATTGCTACAGATTATTTATCAGAAAGGACTAAATCACTTTGAACAGAGCTTGAAAACGTCTTTAATTTCTGGGTAAGCATTCAAAACTTTTTCTGGCATTTTAACATTATTTTTTATTAACAATGTAAATATTTTAATTAATACATCGTAGAGAAGAGGTAGGAAAAGTATAATACACAAACACATCGATTTCTATGAAAAATTTATTTGCAAAAAGAAGATGAACAAAGCGACCAAAATGAGTATTGTGTGACAAATAATCATGTCAAAATTAAATTGTAAAGCAACTTTCAGTTGCTATTGTTATTTTTTATTTCTATCAATTTTAAAATTTTTCCCACATTGATTTATGAGAAGATATATTTTTAAAATTCGATAGTCACTTCCGAAATTTATTTATTTATTTTATTATTTATTTATTTCTGTGGAAAAAAAATATAATGAATGAAATATTTATGAAAAAGTAATTATTATTTCTTGGTACTTAAAAACATGGACCTATATTTTAACTAACTATCTTAGTATATAGTATATATAGGTCTCTACTTAAAATAAATAATTAATTTTAGAGAGATTTGTTACCTTTTGCACTCATGCGCATTCATTTCATTTTTACATCGAGATCGGTGTTACTAAAATTTGGTACTCTGAGTACTGGCGGGAATTGAAAGTGATAAACTCAATAGAAATTACAATGGATGAGTTTGAAAACGGTTGAAGCTTCGTATGCTGCTTGAACTTAGCCTTGACGAACCTTAAGAATGACTAGCGAAAATTGGTAAAATCATTAACAGTGAGATTAATAAGTTTCAACATGTAAATCATTGCATAGCACCAAAGTGAACAGCAGGTTGGATGGTTTTATCATATCAAAGACTCATTCATGCTAGTCCTTGATTTAAAACGGGTGTATAATCTCGATTTTCAGAGAGCATTCTTCCTTTTTTTTTAACATTCGTAATGCACCATAATGCATGATGTTCTTTGGTTTTCTGCTAATACAGTGGAGTCGCCAATTCCGGGTCGTCTCTTTTTTATTCCGGGTCACTCGCGTCTATTTTATGCCTAGTGTTAAAATTTAAGCGCAAAAAACTTAATGAATACGCTGGTCGTGAAGAACTGGTCTTTCTGTATGTAATTAATTACAAAATTTTGAATATCAACTTTAAGAGAGCATCCGACAATCGAAATTCTGAAACGCACTCATGAAAGACTTGGATGTTTCTGCTGCAGTGACGGGCTACTTTCGTTTTTGTTCGCTGCAGAAAGACTGATATAAAAGTTGTAGATAAATAATAAGAGCTCAAAAGAATGGCAAATACATTTAGTTTTAACTCAGAAATCAATCATAATGATCGCTGCTCAAATAAAATTATAATGATGATTAAATCAAACTGTAGTAGTTTCTCCAATTGCGGGTCACGCAATCTCGTAGCATGAACATGTCAAAATTCAATGTACAAAACCAATCGACAACCATGTATTTACCTTGATTATCAAAAGTATTCTAACTGGAAAATATATTTTTAAAAATAAAATCGAGTTACCCCTTTACATGCATTTCTTAAATAAATGAATTTAAGTTGTATTATTTTTAATCCTAATACATTTTTTCCATTCTGCATACTGCAATTTGTTTTGTTGTAATTGTTTTAAAAATAATTTAAACATATTTCTGTGGTTGTTTTACTTTTTTTCCAAGCTGTATGAACTGTTTTATGTTTTAACATCATAAAAATCGTGTTCCGAAATGTTCCATGAATATTACACGACCGTGAAGTCACATGACCTGGAAATGGAGAAAATGATTCGTAACTGGGGAAGCTAGGCCTTGCTGAAATACCACTGTAAATATTGTTCCCGTGTAGCTATTTTGAAAACGAAAAGGTGTTTGGATGACTCACTATTTGTTCTTTCAATACATATATTGCATAAAATATATATTGAACAGATTTGCAAAATATCAACAAAACACCCTGACGTGACCCGGAATAGGCGACTTCACTGTAGGGATACCCAGCCCCGGCCTCATTCGCTGGGCCACATCAAACCTAAGTCATTAATCTCAGCGAGATGGGTAGAGACCAAAATTTTAGTCTCTACCCATCTCACTGAGATTACTAAGTCATAAACATGGGTAGTGACACTTTCTATCATCAAGCACCCGACACCATAAGTCAGGGGTCTCTCAGATGAGTACTTAAAAACTTAGGTCTAGTGTCACTGTCGGCATTGGCATCATACAGAAACTTGGATGCTTCATGGCTCTGAGGGCAGAGTATAGGTACAATGTAGGTTTAAATTTGAAGTCTATACTGGCATACTGTGACTCATCAATTGAAGAGTGAAAAATTCTCAAATGGAACAGTTTAAAATCAAACAGGAATGTTGTTTGATAGGGGTGGTACAACTCTAAGGCATTGCAATTCAATACATATCTTGATACATATAATGTGTTAATATACCCTGTTACAAGATTAACAAGAAATTAGAAAATTGTGATAAAATTAGTGTTCAGTTGTTTTCTTGAAATTACATCATATCAGGTTCCAGCTTCTTTCAGTACCAATTTTATTTTCCATACATTTTTACATTACCCTCATTTGACTATACTTTAACAAAGGAAGTGGATGCGGTCATTGTCTCAAGCCACGATCTGGAGTCTGCATATATCTCTCTCCTACCCGTGGCTGCTTGATCACAAAAAGTGTAATAATCTTCAACATTTACACCTCTCTATTGTGACATCATATTCAGTCATTGACAAGTTTTGTTGCCATTGCAATTGATATCAATAATATTGACGTCACAGTATACAAGAAATATTTTGTACACTGCGATTGGATATTGAAAGGTCGCATCAAAGTTCATTTTCCGACTATGCTTTACTCACATTGGTCAATATTTTAATGATCTATGAAATATTTTCTTCTCATTCAACCATGACCAGAATGGGAGAGGATTGTACATTATCAGGCCGTGGTTTGCAACGATGGGGTGGGTGGGCTTTCAACTGAACATTTTCAATAATGAAAAGTTCTTTGGAAGAAAGATGGGGGCAGCCCCCCTCCCTCCCCCTTATCCTGTGCTGTACCTGCCTGTCAACTTCCAGTAGTACAGGTAGTACATTTCACATGCAACAGATTGCAGGTCTGTTAGGAACTGCCATTTAAGAAAGGGATTTCATCATTATCTGTAATTTTCCCTTACTTGATGTTTTGAAATGCTCTCTCAAGTTCAATTAATATCTAATGACACAGCAGCAAAGTCAAGGTGTATTAAATTAAGGAATTACCGGTATTAGGAAAAATATAAACTGTATTGAAAAATAGGATTGGAAGGAAAATAATTAAAAAGAGAAGGAAGGGCTTGTTTTCTTTCATTTAGGGGTTTAAGCCAGGTGAAAGAAACACTGCTGTTAATAGAGCTAGGATCCTAAAATTGGAATCATAGTGCAGAGTGCTTCATTGTAAAATCATTGAGTTTGTGGTATACCTGACTAATAGCATATAAAGGTGGAAATGCATTTATAGGGTGACAAATCTTTTCATCTGTTCTTTTTTTGTTGTAAATGAAGTGAATTTAATAATAATCATGGAAGGCATGGAATAAGCAGTTCTCTACGTAGCACAAAACATAATATTATACCTCATTAAAATTATTCTACACAACACGTTATGTGATTGGTTCTAAACTATCATGTGATTGGGCCATAAAAAATCATACATTTATTTCACGGTTGTAGGCATGCTTTTCATCATGTTCCACCTCTTCAGATACCTAATGTATTTTCCCACAATGCAGTTATCGTTCTTTGAAAGTAAACTCCAGAGAGTAATAGACGTCACAATTATCTGGTTGACGTCACAAAATTGCTGATTAGTGATGTGTCAAATGGTTTCAGTAACTTTACGTTAAAAATGAAAGTGAATTTCAGAGCAGTGACAAATTTGAAAGTCTATGTTTATTTAAAAGTTTTTGATTGTTTCGGTATAAAAACAATTCATTGCATGAATGTTCGGGAAACTTGAAGATTTATTCAGCCAAGAAATCCCTTAGGTGAAGCCCTTGGGGAATATGATTTTTCTTGGCTGAATAAATCTTCATATTTTCCTCACAATCATGCTATAAATTTATATTTATATGCAATGTTGTTAGATAAATAGACATGTAATGATCTTCTAAAGAGAAAGTGGTTTGGACTTCCAGTTTCCACATAAACATAGTATTCAAAACATCGCAGTTTTCGAGATACCGAAGTTAGGTCGTTCCTTACTTAAGACCGTGGAACATTAACTGGCAAGATTGAAAATATGCAGCTTACGTCATTTCTATCTGTTACAATCAAAACATTCAATGATAGACAATGAATGGGCGGGCACAATTCGACGCTGACGTGGGGAAAATATTGGATTGAAATTGGAGTTTGAAATTCATTTTCAATCCACCTCAGCTACGTTAGAACGGAACGCACATTATTACTGATTGACCCAGAAGACAAATAATTCCAATTTTGGTATAGTTTGAAAATAATATTAGTTACACAGTCAGTTAGTGACCTAATACGGATTCATACAGGGCGTGAAATGGAAATCCGTATTGGGCGAGGCGAAGCCGAGTCCCAATACGGATTTCCATTTCACACCCTGTATGAATCCGTATTAGGTCACTAACTGACTGTGTAACGAATTTATCCCGCTGAAGACCTTTTTCAATATAAAAAAAAAATATTTGTGCATATTATGAAAATATTAGTTTTTATCCAATAACAATCAACATAAAATATCGTTACGGTAACAAGAAATTTAACTGAACTACCTACGTTTAACCGTTTCTTAGCCACCATTTTTATTTACAATAACAACGCTTCGAACGGAATCGCGTGCCCGATTTTCATATTACGCCTCGACGGAGACGTAATATGGAAATGGAGACGTAATACGGAAAATTTCAGGGCGTCACGTGATTAGCTTTTATCCAATCAGTAATCGACAAATTTGTCTGAAGCGGGATAATATATAAATCAGAATTTTCTGTCCACTGTTTTAAAACAATATATGAAGGGACAAATATCTGATTTCTGTTTGGTATAATTTATGTATGTGTGCGTTGGAGAGGGGGGGGGGGGGGCTTAATGATCTTGGAAATAAATAAGAAAGCTGTCAAACATTTTTCATGGAAGACAAAACTAAAAAAGCTCTTGTCATCCTAAAAATTAATTGGTATATACAAAGCATGATCTGACCGACAATTTTTGACCACCCCCCCTTCTAGAATCAAATGACCGTCTCCTGAAAAAATGTCTTCTATGACTTTTACCAGTGTCCTACGATTATATTATAAGCTAATAAACTCATATCAATATAAATTTCAACCAACATGCATTTGGGAATTGAAATATTTATCTTTTGGATCATACATTCACACTTTGCTTTTGAAAACAGCCCAGGTGGATTGAAAATGAATTTCTAACTCGAATTTCAATCTAATGTTTTCCCCACGTCCGAGTCGAATTGTTACCGCCCATCTCATTGTTTTGATTGTAACAGAAATGATGTGAGCTGCATATTTCCAATCTTGCCAGTTAATGTTCTGTGGTCTTAACTGATGACAGTCACAAACACTGCTCTTTAAATCATAATAAAAACCATTATGAATATAGTATTCAATTAAGATACAATAAATAAGTTGACTTACTTCTAATTTGTCATTGATTCACATCCTATTCCTTCAGTTGTAAAAGACAACCTGCTGCTCTGTAGCTGTGAAATTATAAGGTGATAGAAATCAATAGTGTCATACTCGGCATGGATAGTGTGAATATCACACAGTACCTTCTTTCTATACATGAAGCTTTGCTAATGGGGCACTATAGATACAATAGAATCATTACTACTGCTGCTGCTAGGCATGCATCCATGTTCTTAAAAAAAAAACTAATGGAGCATGTTGAATATAACATTCATTTGGTTTATTTCAAGAGTAGTGCTTTTAGTTTTTCAAAACTGTTGAAAGGTAAAACCATTATCAAATATATTGTTTACTGCCCTTTGATACAGTTGGCAGCAGACTGTTATCTTGAAACACAACAATTTCAATATCAGTGTAGAAAATAATACATCTACTTCTTAATTTACTACAGTTTTGACTTGTAATGAATATTTTT
>NW_026920651.1:0-17758 GCF_032062105.1 Saccostrea cuccullata
TCCTGGTGTCTACTGTTCTAAAGATATGGCCAAAGTAAAATTCTAAAAATTTTCATGTAAAAGTGGGTCAAATTCCAAGGTCAAGGTCAAAGGGTCAAAGTTATTGTTATCAAATGAAAGATTTTGTCATAAGGATAAAATACGTAAAGAATGAAAGCACTAGCCCTAACTCTTAAAAATTTATGGTCAAGGATTGCTTTTTTAAAGTATGTCAATCTCAAAGGTCAAGGTCAAAGGGTCAAAGTTCTTGGTATCCAATAAAGGGTCTTCTCACAAGAATTACATATATGAAGTATGAAAGCCCTATCCCTTACCGTTCAAAAGTTATGGCCAAGGTTAAAGTTTTTTCACAAGTACGGAAATCTACAAGGTCAAGGTCAAAGGGTCAAGGTTGTTGGTATCCAATGAAAGGTCTTTTAACAAACATTACATATGTGAAGTATAAATGTCCTGGTGTCTACTGTTTAAAAGATATGGCCAAAGTAAAATTTTAAAATTTTCATGTAAAAGAGGGTCAAACACCAAGGTCAAGGTCAAAAGGTCAAATTTGATGGTACCCAAAGAAAGGTCTTGTCACAAGGAATACACATATGAAATATGAAAGTTATAGCTCAACTAAATCAAAAGTTATGGGCAAGGTTAATTTTTTGCGGACAAACAGACAAACAGAGAGACAGAGAGACAGACAGAGAGACAGAGAGACAGACAGAGAGACAGACAGACAGACAGACAGACGGACACGACAAAAACTATATACCCCCGAAACTTCGTTTACGGGGGCATAATAATGTCCTAAAAGGTAGAATACTTTTTTACTGAACTTTTGTGAATATTAACATAAAAGCGTACATTGGTATCAGAGCCGGGGTATTACTTGTGAGCATTCGCTCCTTTTTTGCATGTTATCAGTTTTATCTTTTAGAAGAGAGAGAACATCTGGGATAGTTTTCACTGATAATAAACCTGTGAAAATCATGAATGAAATGAAATTTTAATGACAGTCGAATAGGGGTAGGACAAAGATGCTATTTATATACATGTACAAATGTTTTTGGGGGGCATTGGGGTAACATGTTAAGTATTTTTAAGCCTCCCCCCTCCTCCCATGTAACTTTGTCTGTTGTTAGGTCTGTATGTCGGTCAACCTAAAGTTTCTGTTCATTCTTCTTCAGCGAGGTTGCACATACTGAACAGACCTGCCTATCTTTCCGCTTTTTACAACAAAATTACGCTATTACAAGTACACCACTTATATTAATTTTACGCTTTTGATATTTTGGTTTAAATCATATTGCAATAAGTACAGCCATTTCTATGCTCAATTTATTTATTTTAACATTGCTTAAAACAAGATAGAGATATGTGAGTGTTTTAAATATGAAATGTTATTATGTACGATTTTTGTAAACATGCAAACGCAAGCCTTCAATTAATTGAATTGATACAATTTGACCAAATACTTCAATAAGGGTGTGCGGTTGATTTGTGTTTAATATAGAAAACTGGTATTTTACAACACTTTTTTGCCAATAGATAATTCGAAAAAGAAAAGTTTATGCCAGCTTTAATTTGTTTAGTAATATTCAATTTCAGCTGTTTTTGAAAATATAGTATTATAGTAAAACGTGATTGATTACGCTTTTACCGCTGAAATTACAAAAACAACTTACCGAAATTACACCCTTGTAATGAAAAGGGTAGGCAGGTTTGGCTGAAATGAAATTTGGTATACAGATTTATTTCCTTAAAAAAAAATAATTAAATTACCCCTACTTTAACAAGTTTCCTCACAAATAATTGAGACACTTTACCAAGAATAAGAAGGTAGTGTTTCCTATATAATTTTGATAATTGCGTAAATCGGCAAATTCCCAAATTTAAGTGTACTAATTTTTATAACCATTTGAGAACAATTTCCATTCACAAAAGAATTATAATTAACAATATCTTTTTAAACCAGTACAAAGAGATTTAGAATTCACCAGAAAATGACAATTATGAATTAATTTTGATACAACACAAATAGATACAGAGTAGATATTTGAGGAATGTGTCGTCTAACCTCAAGCACAGGTGGTCTTAAGTATGATACATTTAAATGACATCTGTCAAATGCAAAAATTGTTTTATATAATTTAGGTATAATGTATACAAAGATATACTTCAGTAATTCAATAAGTAAAGAAAAAAATTTAAGCAAGTATCACGATAAAATAAAATGTTAAAAATTATTTGAATAGCCCTACAATTAATGCATTAACTTTCCTTATCATCGAAAAAATAGTGCAAGTCTCAATCTCTTCACACAAACTTCTACTAAATTTGATTATTTAAAAATTAATTTACTTCAAACTTTTGTAACTGAAAAAAAAATCAACTGCGCAGGGGGAATAAGGAAGCATACAAAATATTCTACCTTGGCTAAATCAGTGCTGCATTATGACGTCATAGTAGGCAAGATGACGTCAATTTTAGAAATCACGTTTTCGTAATATTGGTATTTAGCGATGTAATTTAACTCTAGAAAATGATTAGAAACGTGTAAACATTAACAAAAATAAAATATTTTTATTTTTTTATGCTGTAACAGTCATTATGACTGAAATCTACCACCGATGACGTCATATGTGTACATCGAGTAAGTTGGAAATTGATCATGTCGTGTAAAGAGATTTTGGCTAAGACGGCATGTTCGAAGATACGTAAAATGGAGTTTAAAAGGAAATATCGGAAATATTGTGTTTAATTCATATGGAGTTCAATAAATTAAACAGGTATGCTAATTTATTTTCCTCGATTATATTCTCTTTCGAAGACAGTCAGCTATATTACATATCCCGGTCGGCCTATCGTCCGTCATTCTTGACCAAAAATGCAACAGAACAACAATAAGCTGGATATTTCAAAACATACGATTTGTACAGATTGAAAGTTTGCGTTTTGACAAATTTGGAAAGTGCTGCTAGCATCCCGAGTTAAGCATGGTTGAACGAAAAATCTCGATTCATATGTATAAAATTCAAAACAAATGGTAAGGTTTCGTGCGAATGTGTGGAATAAATATTTTACGGACAAGATAGCTGGATTCTAGCAGCACTTTTTAGACAAAATAGATGTTTTTCAGCTATATTACATACTCAAAGAAATTATCTAACTCCGGGGTATTGTTGTTCTGTAAGCCTTTTTATTAAGGAAAATTTTGCTATTCATAGAAGTCACGTGATGCCGTGGCGGTGATGCACGTCTTTGCGTTAGACACGCTTTTATCTGTATGCAATAGAAATAACAGTTTAATTTTATCAGTGGTTTTTGGTAATTTTTTAAACTAAATTTTTTCAAAAAGTCTAAATTTCCCGAGAAATTACTTATATGCTTCCTTAACATACCCGCGTGCGGAGGAGAATTAATAAAAAGGGAAAGAAATAGCTTTATTATTATACTGATTGATTGATTGATTGATTGATTGATTGATTGATTGATTGATTGATTGATTGATTGATTGATGGTACATTGCTTAACGCCGACTCGGCAGTATTTATATCTTACCTCGGCGATAAGGGTTATATTATATAGTTATGCGAAAATCAAAGAAACTATCTAAAAGGATTACATTCCTTGTCACGGTGCACCATTTAACATCACATTTGATGGACAAAAAAAAATAAAATATGTTCATAGTTAAAATATAAAAGTTCATAAAGATTTGTAGATTATGAACATGTATAATTTTTTTTGTTAAAGTCAGTGATTTATTGCTATGAAATACTGCAATTATATTATCATTTAACAAGAATTTAAGTAAAGTATTATTGGTTTACGCAGAAAAGGAGCTTTGATATAGACATTTTTGGGTATATATTTTCTGGTTCAACATTTTCTAAGTGAGGGGGGCGGGTGTAGTTTCATGTTTAGGTATACTCGGAATAATTGTTGTACAATTATTTTACCAAGTATTGTGAAGTAAGTTAAAATTAAGTTATCTATCATCACCGGATACCAGCGGTTGCTCTTTAATTCGTAAAAATATCGTCGTATGTTTATATTTGATTGGTTGCTGCGATGACAAATAACGATTCACAGTTTACATTACGTATGTTACGGCGATAACAAACGTTTTTCTGTAGTTACTCACTCATTGTAAGCAATTCAACTTACTCGTGCACTTAGCATCTCTTCAGCGGTTTTCTAAAGGTACTCCTATCTTTTTGCTTATTTATTTGTGATGCCAGTGACATCTACGACCTATCTTTTATCGTAAAAAAGTGCATGTTTAAAAGACAAAACAATGATAGCTTAAAAAGCAAAATAAAGGTACGGGGGTTGTTCGGAAAGTTCATCGACTTCTGTCATATCTTTTTTATTTACCTTCATATGTTTTCGGAATTTGAAAGAAATAGTTTAACGATATATATAAATATATTTTTTTAAATATCATAATTTATTTCAAACTAATTTAGAATTTAAAGCTCAAAAGCGGATCACGGCGCAATTCAATACACTAAATAATGTCTGAAGTCATATTCTCTTTGAAATGGAGCAAATAACAAGGAAAATAATCCTTATTACGTTTGAATTACGAACTATTATGGCTTTATATTTTGCTTCGTTTAAAAGGTACCAATTTAAGAAGAGAGGTAGTCCTCATTGAACAATGACTATGTAGAACGACACGGTGCAGCAAATAACGATGAAGTTTTATGTTAAACTCGGTAAAAAATCCTGAATAAACTCAAATGGGAAAAATCAGAAAAAAAAACATTTCCCAAGCGAGTAGTATACGTGTGTGTAAATGGTACTGGAGTTATTTAACTGACAAAGGTTCTATGTCGGACGAGGAATATTTGTGATGAACCATTTTAACTGTAAAAATCTTAGCAAAAACGTTAGAAGGTCTTGGAAGATGCAGGCGCTTCGAAATTGATCTTGTAAACGCACTGTTAAGCGGTTAAAGGAAATGAAACATTGACAAAGGAAATTATTCAACGATAACAATTCTTAGAAGAAAATGTCAGGTGATAGAAAAAGGTTTTCACGAGTGGGTATCAGACTATACTGTATGAAATATATAGGGATTAGTATTCTTGAAAACTCTTGAAGACGTTACACTGCCGTTATGTTTGCTCCGTGGTTACAAAGCATATTGATTTTAAAATTAAGGGATGTTGCTCATACGCGGAACGGAAATCAATATTCTTGATATGAAAGTCATATCTGCAAAAATTTATCGTAAAGAAAATGAATCATGCTCAAGTGAGCTTTTATGATCACCCGTCGTCCGTCCGTCCGTCTTTAAACTTCTCACATTTTCAACTTCTTCTCAAGAACCACTGAGCCAAATTTAACCAAACTTAGAACAAAACATTCTTTGGTGATGGGGAGTTTAAATTGTTAAAATAAAGCGCCAAGTCCCCTTACAAGGAGAGATAGTCAAGAGAAGACAAAATTGGTCTTTTAGGTCACCTGAGCATCATGCAACAACTTTCAAATTATTGAATGTGGTTCATGTTTTAAGCTAGATGCTATGTCATTCACAATTTTGAAAAGAGACACCATTGCTTATCATAACTATACACTTAACAATTGCTTAGTTTGGTTACTTAATATCCATAGGCAGGCAAGGGGAACAAATAATGCATTTCAACTAATCAGTAATTCAGCACCTACCACACACGAACCCCTGATCCTAAGTCCACACATTGCACAGTTTTTGAAAAGACACTTGTTATCAAAAATGTTTGATATATACCAAGGAACAGATTTCAAACAATTCATTTTCAGTATATAAATAGAGCCTCCCCCTCTATGGTATCCCTGACCCAGGGGCTTTGAAATTCACAGTTCTGGAAAAGAGCCCTTGCACATCATAGCTATATAGGTAGTTCATCTGCTTATAACCTTGGAGCAGAGAACACGATTTTCAAAGACGTAATGTATTTTCACTGGATAATCATTATAGAGCCCTGTCCTAACACCAGAATCCCTGACCCTGGGACCATAAAACACAGTTTTGAAAGAGGCACTTTTTTTCATAATGACAATGTACTTATTTTTTTTAGTCTAATGTTTTAATACCCAGATGCAGAGAATATTTTAAAAGAATTTATGCATTTTCACTATATAATCAATAGAGCTCAATAGAGCTCCGCCCAAACACCAGAACCTCTGACCATGGGGCTATAAAATTCACAATTTTGTTAGAGGCTGAGGAATAACCTAAGTGACTCAGGTGACCTAAAGTCTTCTTAAGAACCACAGGGCCAAAAAAGATGAAACTTATGTGGAAGCATACATAGGTAGTGTAGATTCTAAAATGTTAAAATCATTACCCCCAAGGGTAGGGCAGAGTCACAATAGGGAATTCAAGATTTACATTGAAATATGTACGAGGGTTGTTCAAAAAGTTCGTGGACAATGACGTTTTTGTTAAAATAAATGATTCTATATGCATCTATTGTATATCAAAATATCTCTTATGAAAAAAATACATCCGAATGATTTAATTTTTATTGTTGAAACTTAATATTTTTGTAAAAATCGGGGTCTTTAAAGATTGTAGATAGTGCGCACGGACCAAGGTTAAAATTACATAACATCTAATATAAAGTTTAACTTAAACATGATTATTTTCTATATAAACACATGTTCAAAAATTGACACACAAATTTTATGTAACATAAACAAAGAGGGTATAATCATCTTTGTGACATATAATTTATTCAATTTATAAAATTCAAAACAATGCATGAAAATTTACGAGCGTCATCTACATAAACAGTTTGTATACACAAACTGCACAGCCAAGTCGGCCGTCCACACGGGGCTGCGCTAGATTTATAAAATGTTCATATAATGAAATGGCTCCATGACAAAATATATTTTATATTATTAAACTGTTTTTAAATATATTAAGTGTATGTCTTGAGATTTGTACATACGGTTTTGAAAAATCGAATATAACAATTTTAAATCGATACACTGAAAATATATTTAAATAATTTTAATTGTTTTAAAATATTTTTGGAGATTCAACTGTATTAAAACTTGTTTTAAATCTAGCTGCCCCGTGCGGACGGGCTGTTCAGCTTTTTTTGTATTCAAACTGTTTTATTTCAGTATTTTCGCTCTATATTTTTTGTGTATTATTTTGAATTTTAAAAATTAAATGAATTATAATCTATTCTTAAAGATTATTGATAGCACTTGAAAGTGATTTGCACCTTAAAAAAGAAATGTAGTGTGTGTCCATGAACATGTGTTAAGTAAAAAATCCAAATGTTTGACGTTATAATGTAATGAGCTTAACGTTAGACTGGTCCGTGCGCACAATCTGCGATCTTTAAAGACCCCTCTATTTACAAAAATATTAAGTTCAATAAAATTTAAATCATTCTGACTTCGTTTTTCATAAGAAATATTTTGATATACAATAGATACATATAGAACCATTTATTTTAACAAACACGTCATTGTCCACGAACTTTTTGGACAACCCATGTACCTTACCAATGTAGAGACTTGGTAAAATGTGTACACTTGATTAGAAGATCCTGGGATAAGTGATATATAGAGACATAGATACAATGTAGAGACTGGGTAAAATGTGTACACTGTATCAGAAGATCCTGGGATAAGTGATGTAGAGAATGAGAGACTATGTATATAGTGTACACTTGATCACAAGATCCTGGGATAAGTTATGCAAGGAAACATTGTGTACAATAGATATTATGGAATGAAGCATTTTTTTAAAATAAAGCATTCACAAAACATAAACTTTTTGAAATTTTCTTTTCCAGGATTAAAATATTTGGTAATCATAATGACGATAGCACTAATTAGGGTCAAGTTTTTTTATATATTCCAAATGATGAGGGAATATGTTATAAAGTATTAGCACCCAGGAACGCTTTATTTTAAAATATTTATTTTTAAAAATCCTTATTCTCCTGAAATGAAATATTCGGGGACATATAGTATTTTGTCTTGGTATGTTAATTTATTTTATCCCATTTGGGTGCATCAGTGTGTAACCATATTACTAGTACATCTGTGTCACACTGATGTGTAAATCCCACAGACATTTTGTAAGCATGAATCTCTTTAGCATTTCATGCAAGCATGTGACTCCATTATATATATCTCGTACTAAAACAAACCCCATTTCATATTTATTACATTTTCAAAAGCGGCATAAATACTATGAAGGTCTGACCCTTTGTATGATCATAAACATCTGTGTAGGTTTACTAAAACAATCTCAAGGTACATTTCTACCTGTGAGTATAAAAAAGAAATGTTTATTAAAAGGACATGTATGGCACCTCAAGGTCAAAGATAAGGCATACCAAATGAAGGTCAAGGGCAAGAGTTCAAAACATTGAAACCCAGTAAAAGGTTTTGTCACAAACGATATGAAATTAAGGGTACTTACCACAAACAAAAAATGGATGCGTTGGTTGATATATATTTTTTGACTGATTTTGATTTGAAATGGCATAAATAATAAATCCCTGAAATATAAAGAAATCGAAGGTTTTCCTTGGTGCTTATATATGAGATTTTGTTTTGCCTTCTATATAATTCCATACAAAATTTTGCACAATTTTTTAACCTTATGACAAAATCTTATATAATTCTCCCACTCTACTTGGTAAACATTATTCAGGTTGTCAATTTAAATGTAAATCTATGAAAAATAATGCTGATTTCTGAAAAAAAGTTTGTTTGTCATATTTATCCTTAATATGATATGTATTTACCAACTCTCTAGAAAATACAGCCAAGATTAAGGGTACTTAACACAAACAAAAATTTGATGCCTGGATTGGTATATATATTTTGAATGATTTTGATTTGAAATGACATGAATAATTAATCCCTGAAATACATATATAATGAAGTCATAGGATTTCTCTGATGCATAGATATGAGACTTTGTTTTGCTTTTTATATGGTTTTATGCAAAAGAATTGTAGAAATTTTAGACTATATGATAACAATTTCCCTCTATACTTGGTATACATTATTCGGGTTACCATTTTGAATGTAAATTTTGCTGATTTCTAAAAAAAAAAAGAAGCTTTTTGTGTTATTCGCTCTTTTAAAATTCTTCTTTTCTTTTGAGAGGGGCAAACTCCAAGTTCAATGCCATGATATATTAAAAGAAATGGTAAGGTACAAGTTATAAATGAAAATGCAAATCCTAGCAGCAGCCATTTAAAAGTTAATAGACATAGACATGGTTTATTGTTTTCCAAATGTAGGTCTTACTCTATGGTCTTGAGTCAAAATGCGGGTACCAACGAAAGACCTTTTCACAATATACATGTATACACGCACTTGTGTGATACATTACAGTTCTGCCATCTATCGTTCAAAAATTATCATTAAAGTTTATTTAATCTTTTCAAATGTGCGTCAAAGTCTCTATAGTTTGAAACATCAACAATATAGGCAGCTGAGGAAAGGTCAGAACGCAAGGAATGTACATATTCATATGAAAATAAATGCCCTAATCCTAACCGCTGAAATAATAGTAAAGGTTAAAGTTTGGTAAACCTTTTTGCAAAATGTCAAATGCCATGGTCAAATATAGTAGCACCTAAAAAGGCCTTACCCAAAGAAATTTAAAACATCTAAAATATGAAATAGCACCTAGCATCATCCGTGTTAGAGTTGCGGGCAAGGTTTAAGTTTTTGTAAACAGTCAGATACTGAATCTTCGATTACGGCAACAGCAAAACCAAATATCTTAAACGCTGACATTTACTTTAAAATGGGAATCGCCTTGAGAGCCTTTTTTTTACGTCTGGTTTTGCATACCTGGAACTTTGTGATTATTTACACGAAAGTGTTTAGACAAGGCATCCAAATAATGAAGAAAATTGACTTAAACAACCATATAGAAAATCAATTAATAAACAAATACTATGCATACATGTAGCAGCCCCTGGCATCTGATTAAATGTCACAATTCCTACCGTTCATACCGTTCATGTTCGTTTATATCACAAAATTTCAAACTCTTTTTTAACAATGGGCCATGAAGCTGAAAAAAAATTTCAGAAAACATTGCCCATATTGAAAAGCTTCATTCGTCTCCTTGCCTCCATGTTTTATATCCAAGAGTGGGACTTTTCTGGTCAAGTATAAAACCCCAGAAGATTATTGATTCTCTTCTTTTCTAAAGCATGTATAGTGAGTACAAATGCATTACCTGCTTACAATGAGTAAAATCAGTTACGGAAATTGTTATATATATTTAACTTAGATGAAGTCCTGAGCTCTTTTTAATTCGTTTAATACGAAATCTATAAAAGTTCATTTTGACATAATCCACTGTAAACAATCAGATTTTTTTTTATTTTTCATCAAGCGATGTAAAACTATGTTTTTTCATTCAAACATGCAGGTTTTATCCAAACGCCTTGTGCATTATAACTTAACTTTGAGGAAAATGTTAATATCAATGCTATATTTTAAAACTTAAAGTTTACTCCGACAAAATTGATATAACCTGCAGACACATGCCTACAGTAATTGACAACAGATTTACTGTGGTGAGTGATGTCACTTCCTGTTTGTATCACATGACCGAATTTCTTCTGGGCTTGGAGGAAGACCAAGGTCAGAACACAGTGAATGTAGAACTACTGAGTGACACATTAAACTAAGTAAAGACAAACTGTGTTAGGCACACGGACACTGCTCACAAGGTAAAGAGACTCAAAATCAGTAGAACTACCGAGACACTGAATTCAGTACAGACTCACTGTGTCAGGCATGTGGACACTACTCACAAGGTAAAGAAACTCAGAGTCCTTTTTTTTACCTAAAAGACTTGAGTGAAAATTTTTAATGTAAAAAGAAAAGTAGTAAAAAGAAATAAGTACAGTTCAGTCGTATTGGAGAGTGCCAACCCGGAGATCAGCAAATTTGAAATGTTATAATGGAAATTTCATGTACATCTATTCAGTTCACAGTACAATATAAATCTATGGGGAATTAAAATCACTTATCTATAAGCATAGATTCTTTATAAGTGAGCTCGCTATAACCATGTTTTCCTGTATAAATTACTGTATGTAGGAAAATTTTTGTCCCAAGTGGGCGAATTTAAAACGGGTCAAATTCAAAGAACACAGTATAAATTCTTAAACAGAACTTAGAAAAGGCAAATTTAAAATGGTGCAAATTTGTAAGCAAGTGTAAAAGGGCGAAAATAACCCAGTATTATTATTTTGAGTATGTATGTCATATTGATATCTTTGCTTATTGTAATTTTGACATAAGTTTGTAGGAACAATAATATGCCTTCCACATGTACATATTTTCATGAATTCCTTTATTTTTTCCAGCTGATAAGCTGTGTAGGGCCCCCTGTTAGTAAGGCAATTGGCTCAACTAGCATATATGGATAAGTAGTCCCGGTAAAAATATCTTCATACGCCAAATTTGAATTAATGCGCCTTGCTTTATAATCAGATTCATGCGCCGTATTCGAATTGATGCGTGTTGTTGGATAACGAAAAGGAAATTAGAAGAAGTTTACCAGCAGAAGACGGGTTGACAGGTCGACAAATTGACAGGTCGACGGGTTGACAAGTCGACTGGTGGATTGGTTGACGTGTAGACAGGTCGACGGGTTGACAGGTCGACGTGATGAAAGGTTGACGAGTAGACAGATCGACGGGTTGACAGGTCGACTGGTTGACAAGTCGACTGGTAGACTGGATGACGGGTAGACAGGTCGACGGGTGGACGGGTAGACAGGTCGACTGGTTGACAGGTGGACGGGTAGACGGGTCGGCGGGTTGACAGGTGGACAGGTAGACAGATCGACAGGTTGACAGGTGGACGGGTAGACAGGTGGACTGGTTGACAGGTCGACGGGTTGACAGGTCAGCAGGTTGACAGGTCAACGGGTTGACAGGTCAACAGGTTGACAGGTCGACGGGTTGACAAGTCGACCGGTAGACTGGTTGACGGGTAGACAGGTCGACGGGTTGACAGGTCGACTGGCTGACAGGTCGACTGGTTGACAGGTCAACGGGTTGACAGGTCGATGACAAGACAGATTGACGGGTTGACAGGTCGACGGGTAGATAGGTCGATGGGTTGACAGGTCGACTGGTAGACTGCTTGACGGTTAGACATGTCGACGGGTGGACGGGTAGACAGGTTGACAGGTTGACAGGTGGTCGGGTAGACGGGTCGGCGGGTTGACAGGTCGACAGGTTGACAGGTGGACGGGTAGACAGGTGGACAGTTTGACAGGTCGAAGGGTTGACAGGGCGGCAGGTTGACGAGTCAACGGGTTGACAGGTCGACGGGTTGACAAGTTGACGGGTAGACGGGTCGACTGGTTGACCCCTAGGTTGGATAGAAGAACAGCTCTAATCTATCATGTTCGATAACTAACCCTAATCTCTCAGGTGGGTTCTGGAATTAACCCTAATCTCTCAGGTGGGTTCTGGAATCAACCCTAATCATTCAGGTGGGTTCAGGAACTAACCTTAATCTCTCAGGTGGATTCGAGAGCTAACCCTAATCTCTCAGGTGGATTCGAGAACTAACCTTAATCTCTCAAGGGGGTTCGAAACTAACCCTCATCTCTCAGGGGGTTCTAACACTAAACCTAACCTCTCAGCCTGGTTTGAATACTAACCCTTATCTCTCAAGTGGATTTGAAAACTAACCCTTTTATCTCATATGGGTTTGAAAATTAATAAGAGGTGTCAACTGTCGACCTGTCGACCTTTGCGATGACATTGTGGGTTAACCAATAAGAGGTGTCAACTGTCGACCTTTGTGGTGACACTGTTGATTAGTAAGAGGTGTCAACTGTCGACCTGTCGACCCTTTTAATGTCAATGTAGGTTTAATGTGGAATTGTCAAACATTTTTTGTAAAGGGGACTTCTTATTGACTATTTTCAAAAGGATTTATTTGAAGTAATAAGGCAAAATATTCCCACTATCAACTATAAAAGGAACTATTTCTTATCAAATTTTAAATTTGAAAGATGTTAATCGGTTTTATGGAACTACTTATCCGTATACCCTAGTTGAATACCATTTGAATACTATTGTCTTGAATACTATTGTCTTTTGTACATCATCTAGAAGCATTTCATTCTATTTTCAGACATCCTCCCGTCCACTCACTCAAAGAACTGCGAACGATAGTATTGTTCTCCCGCCTATCTCCAAGTCAATTTTCAAAAGTCATATTCGATGAATTTTTAATATCTTTTATACATAATTTTATGTATTTTCATAAAACATTACCTATTTGGGAAAACAAAGAGAGATAACTTTAAAATTTTGGTTGTTTTTCACGATAGAAATAAACGGACAATATTTTTAAAACATCCCCCGTGTCACAAAAATTCCTTTTCACAGATAATATGAAATTTTCTTTCACAAATTCTTACCAAAGCTTTTTTTTTTTGACACGGGGGGAGGGGGGTATATGTTTTTGACAAAAAAACGATAAAATGCTTATATTTTCGACCTATTGCAAAGCGATTAACAACTGACACAATATATTTTATTGATATATTGGTTTTAGGCCACACCAATAAAATTTATTGTTCGTCGGACCCAAGCGCTCCTATTTAAACAAAACTAAACAAATAATATTATTTTGAAATTCCCTCACCATTGGAATTCTGTGCTGTTTTATGTTATATTTCTGCTCTATTTATCGTACTTTTAATCTACTTACTCTGCAAATCAAAAAAAATATAATTGTCCACTCAATTTTTTTCACGCTCCACCTAAAAATTTTGCCTTAAAAGAAGTAATAATATTATCATTTAACCGCTTGCCCGCTCGTACTTTTTTCATCAAATGTCCGACGAACAAGAAATTAAATTGGTGTGGCCTTATTTATTTCTTAAAACCAGAAGTCTCTGTCGAGACTGTAGCTCTACTGGTTTGTACTTATCAAAAACCATTGCACTATTTTATGTATCTTTGTGTAGTCTACTTATGTGCCAATCAAACTAAAACTGTAGAAAGAATAGCAATTTGAAGGAATTTCAAAGAAAATTCTATTTTAAGTTACCATGGTAACACCATTCATCGAAATCAAAAACCGATGCACTATACTATGTATCTTAGTGTAGTCTACTTGTGTGCCAAGTTATATTGAAATCAGACCAAAACTGTAGAAGGAGTAGCGTTTAAAGGATTTTCACAGAAAATTATATTTTTAGTAACCATGGCAACACCGTTCATCGAAATCAAAAACCGATGCACTATTCTATGTATCTTAGTGTAGTCTACTTATGTGCCAAGTTATATTGAAATCAGACCAAAACTGTAGAAGGAGTAGTGTTTTAAAGGAATTTCACAGAAAATTCTATTTTTAGTAACCATGGCAACACCGTTCATCGAAATCAAAAACGAAGCACTATTCTATGTATCTTAGTGTAGTCTACTTATGTGCCAAGTTATATTGAAATCAGACCAAAACTGTAGAAGTAGTAGTGTTTTAAAGGAATTTTTAACAGATAATTCTATTTTTAGTAACCATGGCAACACCGTTCATTCAAATCAAAAACCGATGCACTATTCTATGTATCTTAGTGTAGTCTACTTATGTGCCAAGTTATATTGAAATCAGACCAAAACTGTAGAAGGAGTAGCATTTTTAAGGAATTTCACAGAAAATTCTATTTTTAGTAACCATGGCAACACCGTTCATCGAAACTAAAAACCGATGCACTAGTTTATGTATCTTAGTGTAGTCTACTTGTGTGCCAAGTAATACTGAAATCAGACTAAAATTGTAGGAGGAGTAGCATTTTGAAAAATTGTTTACAGACAGACGGACAGACAGACGGACGGACGCCGGACGCATTACTATCGCATAAGCTCTTCTGGTCTCTGACCAGTAGAGCTAAAAATAAGAAAAGATATAATTAGGAACATTTAATCATATCCAAGGCTATTTCAAAATATGACGATGTTTAAAACTCTGATTTCAATAGAAAATATCGTCTGCCCCCCTTTTTTCAAAAGCTGGAATTATGCATAATTTACTGTTGATATTAAGACAATTCATCAATTACCATTGAACTGTTATATGTATTAAACAAAGATTTATGGCCAAATTGCTATTTATATTGAATTAAACGGTTCTAAAATGTAGGCGGGAATCGAGAGTTAGCGTGCGTATTTCTTTTAGTAGCTCGGTGTTCAATGACTTTCAATGACGTACCAATCCTTGGCGTTGTTTTTACGTGTTGATTACACATATATGGCTATAAAACAGTCATTAACTGTCATATTTAATGCAAAAAGTTACGTTTCGTAATGACTGTAGAAAGGACATTCAAAATTTCATAATTCTTTTTTTTATACAAATTTGCAATTTCAATTTTTTTAATAAAGTAAATTAAATGTAAACATTCAAAAAAGAAGCATGCTCCATGAATTATGTTATATTAAAATAATACAGCTGTGTACTAAGTATTTTTAGAATCACCGGAAAAGACTAAATCTTTGTATATTTATTGGAAAATATATAACGTTTTTATTTGGAGAGTGTAACTTGTTTCATGGAATAAGTGCTTTCAAAATAAAACTTGTCCGCGAATTTTTTAACAACCCTCGAATATATAAAATCTTTCAGACACCGTTGAGACTAGTGGCGTCAATCTTTGTGTATCCAACTCCAACACGAACAGATGTAAATCATTCCGAAATATAATTCCACAAGAAATTGAAATTAATGGAGAGTGGACAAGCTCATCATTTTCTTTTTATTTTGTTGATATGGGATGGTCATCATCTCTTGCTCTGGAAATATGTGAAGTTGAAATAATCGGTGAGTTTTTTTTTTTTTACATTGATGTAAGAAAGAAACTAGACTTAATAAAAACACGAAGCTTGCAGAAGGAAATCGGTGGGGCATATAATTGTTTTATCGCAAACATTTTATATCTTCATTTTAGACTTTTGAAAAAAAAAATTATTAACGTATTTTGCTAATACTTTTGCTAATTATTTCAACTGCAGGTTGTTTGAAAGGTCATTATGGTAAAGCTTGTACACCTTGTAACATTACGGGAATCTGTGATGTTTGTGATATAGAGGATGGTTCGTGTAACATCTGTGATGTTGAAAACCCTTTGAATTGTTCTCAATGTAAGTTGGTTTTTTGCCTAATCTCAACAGGGAATGCCCTCTCCTCCATGGCACCTGATCCAACCTTTGATGTTTTGGAGGTCCGTGTTTGCTCTACTCCTATTTTGTCCGTTCACGGTAGCCTAGTGGTAAAAGGTTCGCTTCGTGGTCGGGAAGCCAGGGTTCGATTCTCGTTCGCAGAGCCGCGTCAAACCTACGACGTAAAATTAGAAAGTGACTGTTCCTTCGCCAAGCGCTCGGCATCAGAAGTGAAAGTCACAGGAATTTCAGATATGACCTTAAAACGTAGGTCCCGTGTCACGGTAGGCGCTGGCACGATAAAGAACCCCACTGCTCAATGGCCCCGAGTGCCGAGTAAAGGTCTAAATTTGAAGCCCTTCACAGGCATACGGTGACGTCTCCATATGAGTGAAAAATTCTCGAGAGAAACGTTATACAATATACAATCAATCAATCAATCTACTCTTATTTTGTATTCTTTAATGGACTTTTAATCATCTTGAATACAGTTTGTTATCTCCATATGTTTCATGCAAGATCTTTTTCTAAACATGATTCAAAAATTGTTTCATAAAAGAATTCTTACAGTTTTTTTTTCCATAGAATATAATGAGTCAATTAAGAAATAATATTTTTAGAGTTTCATTTCGATATGACATTAAGTCGAACACCTGATCAAATTCTATAAATTCCGAAGGGCATTATAATAGATATATATATATGACGTCACAATCAAGACTTTCCAAATGTTTTGCCCGGTTTGCTTCGATACGTAAGAAAGTCTGATCTTGTGACCGACTGTATGTCATTGGAAATTGAATTTCAATTTAATTAGTAATGTCATATATGGAAAAACATCGGCTAATGTAATAACATGTATATGTTTTTGTGACGAGCGACTTTCCCTGCGAGTTATAAGTTACAGTCCACATTTTAACTTACCTGTAACATGCTTAACTAAGATGCGGTTCAGTACAAATGATAAAAGATGTACTTGCCCAGAAATTTATGCCCCTGTAAAAAGTTTCAGGGTTAAAAAGTCTTTGTCGTGTCCGTCCGTCTGTCTGTCTGTTTGTCCGCAAAAACTTTCACTTTGCCCATTACTTTTGATTTAGTGAAGCTATATCTTTCATATTTCACATGTACATTCCTTTTGACAAGACCTTTATTTGGGTACCACCTAATTTGACCTTAACGTTTGACCTACTTTTACACATAAATTTTTACTTAGACCATATCTTTTTAGCAGTAGATATCAGGACATTTTTACTTCACCTACATATTTTTTTTCTGGGAAGACCTTTCATTTGATATCAACAACCTTGACCTTTTGACCTTGCAGATTTCCGTTCTTTCATACTTCACATATGTAATTTTTGTGAGAAGCCCTTTATTGGATATAAAGAACTTTGACCTTGGAGTTTGACCTACTTTAAAAAAGCAAACCCTGACCAAAATTTTTAAAGGGTTATGCCTAGGTCACATTAAAGACGATGGTCGGGCGACTAATTTTTTCTGGTCTTGTCGGCTGAAAGAACAGGATCGGCCGACACAGTATCGAGCGACACGGAGCAGTCACATTTTTTCCAAGGGACACCGAT